>NC_080070.1:78802491-79102491 GCF_949987535.1 Balaenoptera acutorostrata | reverse complement strand
CCACAAACCAAGGAATGCCTCTAAAAGCTGGAAGAGACAGGGAATAGATTTTCCCCTAGAGCCTCCAGGAAAGAACCCTGCCAACGCCTTGATTTTAGCCCCATGACACTCATTTCAAATTTCTGATCTCCAGAACTGTATGACATTTGAAGCCACCAAATATGTGGTCAGCTATTATAGTGGCAATAGGAAACCAATACACCATCAATGCATCTCTACACTGTTGACAGCTCATCTGATTTATGAAGTTGAAATGCATCCCTTGCTTTTGGCTCTTCTGTATTAATAATGATAACAACAACAATAGCACATGGCCTTTACAGAGCTCCTGAACTGTGCTAGACACTGAGTTAGACATCTTACCTACACTGTGCTATATTAAACCCATTTTACAGATGAGACAATGAAGGCCAGGATTCCAGCCCAGGACTATCTCATGCCCAAACCCATTATTTTAATCACTATGATGTTCTGGATCTCCTCCCTCTATCCCATCTTCTCTCCCTTACTCTTAGATCCCCATCCCATAGGTGGAAATCAGGGGAAAGATGCCAATTTCTTATATTTCTCCAAAGTGAGGTTTTTAAAGAATGAAGACCTTGACCAATAACTGTGTGTAAACAATGATGCTATTTTTAAGCACATATACACCTAGAAAAAGAGAAGGAAGGGAGGAGAGGAGAGAAATGGATAGGGAGGGAAGAGGAGAGAAAAGTTTTGAAACTCTATCCCCCAATAAATGTCATCGTCTGCTCACACGCAGGGGTTTTTAAAGTTGAGAATATCTTGAATAGGTGAAGAGAAGTAGGGATATACATAGTGTAGGATTAAGCATAAACCCAAAAAAAGATAAAAATAGACACAGCTTGTAGGCAAAACTAATGGAAAAACCAACCTGACTCAAGCTGCAAATTTAAATTAGGAAAGGATAGAAAGTTTGACACAAGTAAGTTGAGGTCAGTTTTCTAAGAAGCTTAACTGCCAGGAGGAGTTGAGACCTGATTTGTCAGAGGATGGAAAGTCTTTTTTCATTCTTGAGGCACGGGGGGTGAGAAAATGAGAGGTGTTTTTTTATATACAATTTTTAAAGGTTACTTTCCATTTACAGTTATTACAAAATATTAGCGATATTCCTGTGTTGTACAATACAACCTTGAGCCTGTCTTACACCCAATAGTTTGTACCCACCACTCCCCAACCCTTATATTGCCCTGACCCACCTCCACTGCTAACCACTAGTTCATTCTCTGTATCTGTAAGCCTGCTTCTTTTATGTTATATTCACTAGTTTGTTGTATTTTTTAGATTCCACATATAAGTGATAGCATACAGTATTTGTGTTTCTCTGTCTGAGCTATTTCACTTAGCATAATGCAGAAGGGGTTTGCTTTTTAACCTTTGCCTTTTCCACACGATCTTCCTAAAAGTTTAAGATCAGAATTAAAACTAAAATGAAGATAATTTTTTAAATGTTTAAAGTAATTCAATAACTCTTCCTGATTTTAAGTTCATAATTTAGAGGTAATAAATAGTACTTAAATTTTAAATGATTTCTCTACTAAAAAACTGAAATCCTTTGCAGGCATACTTTCAGACTACACACAGTGCCTCACATGATATTTATCCAGCTTTGAGAGGCAATAACTCCCTCTGTGGAATTATAAAGCTCTTTTAAAACAGGCAACAGCACTCATCTCTGATGTAGAAAATGTTTGGGGACAGAGAAGCAAGGGAACTGACCCAAACTCTCGTGACTACTTTATCTATGTCTCTCATTAATCCTTAAATACTACAGGGGAATTTATTATCTCCATTTTACAGATGAAGAATCCAAGGCTCAGAGGATTTAAGTAACCTGTCCACTCTTATAGATATTAATAGAAAAACTGAATCTGAGCTAAGAATGTGTCTATTCCATGGCAGAGAATTAAACTGAAACAGACATTTTAGTTATAATTTCCTGTTCTCCATTCATTTGCTATAATAACAAACATTTTGATTACTTGAAAAAAACAATTGAACTAGGGGACTTACTGATTTACCAACGTTTCCATGGCCCTTCCTCTCTGAAGCAAGTATTAACACATTTCTGTGACAAAGAACTATTGTGTCTGCACCACAATCTACTGTTACCAGTTTGAGAGCAAAGTGTCCTTAGAAACATCCTTTCAGAGAAAACTTAGAAATAAGTCCCCTCCCCTACCATAGTTCTTCTACCTGGCATCAAAACTCCTTCCCTGAAACCTCTTAATTTTTTTTTAATTTAAAAATACCTGGAACCCCACCATATATAAAATAGATAAACAAGGATTTACTGTATAGCACAAGGAACTATATTCAATATCTTATAATAAACTATAATAGAAAAGAGTTGAAAAAAAGAATATAGATATATACATCTACATATGTATAACCGAATCACTTTGCTGTACACCTGACACTAACACAATATTGTAAATCAACTTCAATTACAAAAAAATACCTGGAACCCTAAAGCATAAATGCACATTTTCCAATTTTCTATTCAAACACTGAAAAAAAATGGTGAATGCCTGCTGAAGTGTTAGTTAATAACTGATTAAGACTTTTGCAAACCAGAAGAGCCCTTGAGAACACTTCTCCAGAACAGGGTCTCAGTGGCTGTATTTACAGCTTCCTCGTCTCCTAAGTGTCCTAAGACAGTTCCATTTCCATCCTGTCCTATCTTCCTTGTTAAAGCACATGTCTTGAGATTCAGAAAACGTGGCCCCCCTAAAGGTATGTTTCTTTACTAGGAAGCTGTTCAGTTATGTAAATGTGTTGAGGGCATTACCCAGAGAAGGGGCACTAATGAATTCTCTACGAGTCTCTGAAGATCTTAAATCACATAAACAAAACCAGAGATTTTAAAGTCAAAAATGAACGTTTAACCATAAAAGAGAAATACAGGGGGAAAAGGTATTAGACTGCTTCAGGAAAGTGACCCTTGAGCTGTGACCTGCTTACTAATTAAGAGAGACTGAGATTCACAGAGAGAAAATTCACTCAAATCACATCAGCTACCTTAATAGAGTCAGTGGAATTTTCTCTCAATCCACTTGATTAGTAGAGGCTGAAACCTACCAGCTTCTACGGGATGATTATGTCGACTGAAAAAACAAAAGCACAACGTGAGAGCTGTGAGTTAAGTTTTATTTGGGGCAAAATGAGGACTATAGCCCGGGAGACAGCATCTCAGAGAGCCCTGATAAACTGCTCCAAAGAGGTAGGAGGGAAGGTCAGTATTTGGTAAAGGGGGAATACATGCAATCAAGTACATATTTTTTGCAGAAGGTTTCTGCTAGTCTCGTGAAGGTTACTGCTAGTCACGAGGAGCAGACGTCACTGTGAAGGATTTTACTGCTTATCTAGATATGAGATGCAAGAATTGGGCTCATAAAATCGTCTCCTGAAAATACCTGTCTGAAGACCTGTTCTGCCAATTTTTTCCAGAGCACAGAGTGCCTCACACTTCTGATCTCCACTCTGAACTCCTTTCAGGGGGTGATGAAGGTCAGCAGCTGCAGCAGCTCATAATTTAATCCTTGTAGAGATAGATGGTAAGTGCCATCTATCAATTTGTAGGTGACAATTAAAAACAACATGTATTCATCTGAAATCTTCACTTCTCTACCCCTTATGTGGGAATGATCATTCCCCCAGAACCTGACTCTGGATGGTTCTTTGGCTGTTTATTCTGGTGGTTTAATAACTGAGCAACTATCACCCTTAATGGCTACTCCTAAAATACCATCTCCCTACCTAAGGTCATCATCATGTCTCCCATGGAATGACAAAGCATACTGATAGCAGCCATCAAATGTAATACCAGGCACAAGGAACAAGCAGGTGCTTTAAAAAGCACAGAGTACCTACAGGTGGTGGTATTAGAGGGAATCTGTAATTTCTTTTTGTTTTCTCTCGTTTTCCAAATTTTGAAAATGCTTTACTTATTGAATCAGAAAAAAAAAGTTATTTTTTTTAAATAAATATAAATTATACATTCTATCCTATGCTGAAATAGAATGCCAACAGAGCTCACTACAAAGTCCAGTTCAGCCAAAATTTAACAAAATGGCTTTGGAGGAATGTGGTCAAGGGAGAATTTCAGTGTCGAGAAAAAGGTCTGCGTCATGAGATGAAGAGAATCAGCATTTCCGAAAGGGTGAAGGGGGTAAAAAAAAAACAACACACGGGTCATTATTAACATCATCATTGTTTGGGGGCAAGAAAATCTTGATCTGATCCAATGTTAATTTATTATTTTTGAGAGTCCTCGGTGAATGCCTGTGTTGCCAAGATCTCTGGTTGATGGGAAGCTAAGAGTGCAGGCTTCACTGCATGGTGTTCATGAACTTGGTGAATTTACCACAGTCCAGAGGCCAGCTGTATGCTGCAGATATTTCCCACACACTGAGGGCAGGTCCACCTGTAAGTGGGGCTCCCATTAACCAAGCTCATGAAACTGATGTGTAAGAGTCTGACGTCATTTCGTTAATTCGCAAAAAAAAGACAATGGTCTTCGAGCCCCGAGTACCTAATTCTGCACAACTAGCCCAACTGCTGCTTTTAGACAGACCTAATCAGGGAGCCAGTTCATAATCAGAAAACAACTTTAGGTAGCAAGAATTCAAAACTAAGATAGGTAATTAAAATTAAGGCATTCATTAAAAGCCAGTATTCAAATTGCTTTGCAGAGCCCCTTCAGTTTCTGTTGAAATGGTTAATACGGGAGGTTTCTGTTCTAATCTTTAATTGTGAAATGAAACTAGAGCCTACAGTCTTATTTTCAAATTCTTGGGAGAAGCCTCACGTCAGTCCCCAACTAGTAAACACAACTTTAATTTTTCACTCTAATTTGCCCTGTGTTTTAATTAACAACCCTGAAGATGCCGTGGAAAGTGTTTTCTACCTTTCTCAGTCTGAGCAAAAATTGCCTCACACTATTTGGTGAAGGCAGACAGTTATCTTATTTATGTCCCAATATCTTGACACAATGCAATTAAGGAAGCTAGAAAGTGGAGCACTAAGCAATACTGGGATGATTTTCCTGATGTTTTCCAGAGGATACTGGGCATTTCTATAATAATGTAATGTGACTGGGGTCACTCAAAAGAAATTATTGTTTCTACTGTCTTATGTCCTTCTTGGTGGCTGGGAAAAAAATAAATACTAATGTTCTGAGATACATGAATTCAAAAGCATTCAATTTACTTGGTAGCATCAGTACCATTAATTTATCCTCTACTAATTTGGAAAGTATGATTTAACCTGAGATTAACTGAACTTAAATGCAATAAAATTACATTTAAATTTAACTATTCTATACTAACTATTTAACTATTTAACTATTCTATACTGTTCTATAGTAACTATTCTATGAATTTTTGTAATCCCAGACACAATCCAATTTCATAAAATTTTATTACTATTCAAATCATAAATACATTCTGTTATGCAGAATTCAACTGGAAAACACAGGTTTTCATTAACACTGTTTCTCATCATAATAAACTGAGGCCTAGTAAGAAATTAAATATAATTAGGTAAACAATGCCTACTTTACATGCATTTTATTATATTCTTATTTTTTGAATGTCAAACATGGTAACTATTGCCTAGGATATTACAATAACCAGAACAACAATTTTCTTATCTATTGGATAAGAGAAACTTTACAGTAATAGAGAAGTGATTCAGAAGAATGAATTTAAGGGCCTCAGAACCCAGAATCCAGAGACTAAAGTTAAAGGCTAAATTCTTTTGTATAAAGTAAGACAAACTCCGATTGGTAGAGACACTGAGAATGAAAAAAGTGGAGCAAATCTCCTCTCCAGTGGTCCTCAAGTTTAAAGCAGTTTATGTTTGGTTTTATTGTATACTGTCGCTAAGACTGTTTCTCCTTTATTTTCTACATGTTATGTTTCCTTTGTTTTTACTTATTTTTTATTTTTTAATTGAAGTATAATTGACTTACAATATTATATTAGTTTCGAATGTACAAAATAGTGATTCTCTATTTTTATTCATTACAAAATGATCACCACTCAAGTCTAGTTACAATCTGTCACCGTACAACGTTATTACAATATTATTGACTCTATTTCCCATGTTGTACATACATTCCTGTGACTTACTTATTTTATAACTGTAAGATTGTACCTCTTAATCTCCCTCACCTATTTCCCTCATCCTCCCATTCCCCTTTCCTGTGGCAACCAACAGTTTGTTCTCTGTATCTATGAATCTGTTTCTGTTTTATGTTTGTTCATTTCTTTTGTGTTTTAGATTCCCCACAGAAGTGAAATCAAACAGCATTTGTCCTTCTCTAACTTGTTTCACTTAAAATAATACCCTCTAGGGCCATACATGTTGTCACAAAGAGCAAGATTTCATTCTTTTATGGATAATATCCTATTTTATATATGTATAAAACAATTTCTTTATGCATTCATCCATTGGTGGACACTTGGGTTATTTCTATATCTTGACTAATGTAAAAAAATGCTGCAGTGATTATTAGTATGCAAAAATCTTTTCAAATTAGTGTTTTTGTTTTCTTCAGAAAAATACCCAAAAGTGGAATTTCTAAATGTTATGGTAGTTCTATTTTTAATTTTTTGAGGAACCTCCATATTCTTTTCCTTAATGGCTATAACAATTTACATTCTCACTGACAGTGCACTTGCCAATACTTGCTACTTGCTGTCTTCTTGATAATATCCATTCTGACAGGTATGAGATATTAGTTATTTCACTGTGGTTTTGATTTGCATTTGCCTGCTTATTAATGATACTGAGCATCGTTTCACGTTGACCATCTGTATGTCTTCTTTAGGAATATGTCTATTCAAGTCCTCTGTTCATTTTTTAATCAGATTGAGTTTTTCTTCTATAAGTTGTATGACTTCTTTATGTATTTTGGATATTAACCCCTTAACGGATATATCATTTTCAAATAACTTCTCCCATTCAGTAGGCTGTCTTTTCATTTTGTTGATAGTTTCCCTCACCGTGCAAATTCTTTTTAGTTTGATGTGGTCTCGTTTGTTTATTTTTGCTTGTTTCCCTTGCCTGAGGAGATATATCCAAAAAAAAAAAAAAAATCATTAAGACCGATGTCAAAGAGCATACTGCTTATGTTTTCTTCTAGGAGTTTCATGGTTTCAGGTCTTACATTTAAGTCTTTAATTCATTTTGAGTTTATTTTTGTGCATGGTGTGAGAAAGTTGTCCAGTTTGATTCTTTTGCCTGTAGCTCTCCAGTTTTCCCAATGCCATTTATTGAAGAGGCTGTCTTTTCCCCATTGTATATTCTTGCCTCCTTGGTCATAGACTAATTGACCATATAAGTGTGGGCTCATTTCTGGACTCTATTCTGTTCCATTGATCTATGTCTGTTTTTGTGCCAGTACCATATGTTTTGATTACTGTAGCTTTGTAATATACTTTGAAATCATGGCTTGTTAAGCCTCCAGCTTTGTACTTCTTTCTCAAGACTGCTTTGGCTGTTCAAGTTTTTTTGTAGTTCCATATGAATTTTATGATGTTTGTTCCATTTCTGTGAAAAATACCATTGAAATTTTGATAGGGATTGCATTGAATCTGAAGATTGCCTTGGGTATTATGGACATTTTAACAATATTAATTTTTCCAATCCATGGGCACAGAATATTCTCACATCTTTCGTTTTATTTCTAGGTATTTTATTGGTTTTGATGCAATTTTAAGTGGGATTGTTTTCTTAATTTCTCTGATAGTTTGCTGTTGGTGTATAGAAATGCAACATATTTCTGTATATTAATTTTCTATCCTGCAACTTTATTGATTGATGAGTTCTAGTAGTTTTTTGGTGGCATCTTTAGAATTTTCTATGTATTGTATCATGTCATCTGCAAACAGTGACAGTTTTACTTTTTCCTTTCCAATTTGAATTCCTTTGATTTCTTTTTGCTGTCTGATTCCTGTGGCTGGGACTTATGATATGATGTTAAATAGAACTGGCAAGAATGGGCATCCTTGTCTAGTTTCTGCTTTTAGAGGAAAAACTTTCACCTTTTCATCTATAGCTTTCAGCTTTTCACCTATGATATTAGCTGTGGGTTTGTCATTAGTGGCCTTTATTATGTTGAGATAAGTTCCTTCCATACCAACTTTGATGAGAATTTTTATCATAATGGGTGTTGAATTTTGTCAAATGCTTTTTCTGCATTTTTTATCCCGGTCCTGGACTTTTCTTTGTTGGGAGTTTCTTGTTACTGATTCAATTTCATTACTGATAATTGTTCGTATTTTCTATTTCTTCCTCATTCAGTCTTGGGAACTTACATGTTTCTATGAATTTGTGCTTTTCTCCTAGGTTGTCCATTTTATTGGTGGTTAGTTGCTTGTAGTAGTCTCTTATGATCCTTTGTATTTCTGTGGTGTCTGTTGTAACTTCTTTTTCATTTCTGATTTTATTGATTTAGGCACTCTATTTTTTCCTGATGAATTTGGCTAAAGGTTTATCAATATTGTTTACCTTTTCGAAGAACCAGCTCTTAGTTTTATTGATCGTTCCTATTTTTTTTAGTCTCTATATTGTTTATTTCTGCTCAAATCTTAATTGTTTCTTTCCTTCTACTAATTTGGGGTTTAATTCTTCTTGTTCTAGCTCCTTTAGGTGTAATGTTAGGATGTTTGAGGTTTTTCTTGTTTCCTGAGATAGACTTGTATCACTATAAACTTCCCTCTTAAAACTGCTTTTGCAGCATACCAAAATCAATGGATTTTGTATCATTGTGTTTCTGTTTTCTCCAGAAAAGATTTATCTCCAGGTATTTCTTTTATTTCCTCTTTGATTTCTTCAACAACTGATTGGTTGTTTAGTAGCATATTGTTTACCCTCCATATGTTTGTGGATTTTGTAGGTTTTTTCCTTGTAGTTGATTTCTAGTCTCATACCACTGTGGTCAGAAAAGATGCTTGATATGATTTCAGTCTTCTTAAATTTATTGAGATTGTTTTGTGACCTAGCCTATGATCTATCTCCAAAGACTATCCATCCATCTGCTCCATCTGATGTAATGTATTGTTTAAGGCCAGTGTTTCTTTATTGATTTTTCTGTCTGGATGATATATCCATTGATGTAAGTGGAGTGTTAAAAGTCCTCTACAATTATTGCATTACTGTCAATATCTTCTTTTATGCTTGTTAATAATTTGCGTATGCATTTAGGTGCTCCTACGATGGGTGCATATATATTTACAATTGTTATATCTTCTTCCTGGATAATCCCTTTATCATTATGTAATGTCCTTCATTGTCCCTTGTGAAGTGTTTGTTTTAAAGTCTATCTTGTCTAATAAAAGTATTGTTGCCCCACCTTTCTTTTCATTTCTATTTGCACGGAATACCTTTTTCCATCCTGTTACTTTGTCTTTGTGTGTCCTTAGATCTGAAGTGAGTCTCTTGTAGTCAGCATATGTATGGGTCTTGTTTTTGTATCCATTCAGTCACTCTATGTCTTTTGATTGGAAGCATTTAGCCCATTTACATTTAAACTAAGTATTGATACATATGTATAATGCTTATTGCATTTCGTTAATTGCTTTCTAGTTGTTCTGTAGTTCTTTTTTGTTCCTTTCTTCTTCTTTTGCTCTCTTCCCTTGTGATTTGATGACTATATGTTTAGATTCCTCTTTTGTGTGTGTGTATCTATTATAGACTTTTGATTTGTGGTTACCACGAGTTTCATACATAGCAATCTGTACATATATACATATATATAGATTATATAGACATGATTAAGTTGATGATCTCTTAAGTTCAAACACTTTTTAACAACCTTGCATTTTACTCCCCCTGCTATGTTTAGTGTTTTTGACATATTTTACATCTTTTTTGTTTTGTGTATCCCTTAACTATTTATTGTGGATATAGATGATTTTACTATTTTTGTCTTTTTAACCTTTTACTAGCTTTATATGTCACATGTACTACCTTTACTGTATTCTTGCCTTTACCAATTAGGTGTTTCCTTTCATAATTTTCATATTTCTAGTTGTGGTCTTTTTTTTCTGCTTACAGAAGTCTTTTTAACATTTATTGTAAAGCTGGGTTAGTGGTGCTGAACACTATTAGCTTTTGCTTGTCTGTAAAACTCTTTATCTCTCCTTCAAATATGAATCATAGCATTGCCAGGTAGAGTACTCTTGATTGCAGTTTTTATTCAACATTTTGAATATATTGTTCCCTCCCTTCTGGCCTGAGAAGTTCCTGCTGAAAAGTTAGCTGATGGGAACTCGCATAAGACTCTGTATGTAACTTGTTGCTTTTCTCTTGCAGCTCTTAAGATTCTCTATCTTTAATTTCTGACATTTTAATTATAATGTGTCTTGGTGTGGACCTCTTTGGATTCATCTTGTTTTGAACATTCTGTGCTTTCTGGACCTGGATGTCTGTTTCCTTTCCCAGGTTAGGGAATTTTTCAGCTATTATGTCTTAAATAAGTCCTCTGTCCCTTTCTCTGTCTCTTCGCATCAAGTACACTTGATGTTGTCACAGAGGTCTCTTAAACTCCTCATTTTTTAAAAACTATTTTTTCTTTTTTTAGTTCAGCTTGCATATTTTCCACTACTCTTGTCTTCCAGCTCACTAATCCATTCCTCTGTATCATCTAATACACTGTTGATTCCATCTAGAGTATTTTTAAATTTCGGTTATTGCATTCTTCAGCTCTGTTTGGTTCTTCTTTGTATTTTCTAGCTCTTTGTTAAACTTCCCACTGTATTCATCCATTCTTCTCCCAAGTTTGTTGATCATCTTTATGATCATTACCTTGGACTCTTTATCAGGTAGATTGCTTACCTCTACTTCACTTAGTTTTCTTCTGGGATTTTATCTTGTTGCTTCATTTGGAGCATATTCCTCTTTCTCTCCACTTTGCCTAGTTCTGTGTTTCTTTCTATGTATTAGGTAGGTTGGTTCCATATCCTGACCTTGGAGAAGTGGCCTAATACAGGAGATGTCCTATGGGGCCCAGCAGCATACTATCCTCTGATCCAGACCTATATTCTCTAGGGGTGCTTCCTGTATGGGCTGTGTAGGCCTTTATGTTGTAGTGAGCCCAACTATTGTGGGTGTACTGTTAGGTGGGGCTGGCCCCCAGCCCAATTGACTGCCAGGCCTTATCTTGTGTAATAGCTGCTGGACTACTGTGGGCAGGGCTGGCTTCCAGTCTGGCTAGCTGAGTGGCCTAGGGGCCGCTGGGTCTGGTGTCAACCCTTTGGTAGTTGGAGCCAGGTCCTGGTATAGCTGTCTGTGTGGCCTGGGTGGGGCTCAGTGCTGGTGCCAGCCTGAAGGTGGGAGGGGCCAGGTCTGAGGGCAGCTGGCTGCAGGACCCAGCAGAGGGGAGGACCAGGGCTGGTGCCCAGTGCTGGTGCCAGCCTGCAGGTGGGCAGGGCTAGGTCCCAGTGCTAATAGGTTAGAGGGAGGACTCCAAAATGATACTTGCCAACACAAGTGTCTTCATGGTAGACTGGTAGAAAGAGATCTCCAAAATGGCTGCTGCCAGTTTCTATGTCCCCAGGGGGAGTCCAAGTTGCCTCCTGCCCCTCTGGGAGGCCCTCTGAGATCACCAAGTGTGTCTTACCCAGACCCTTTACAATTACTACCTCTGGGTTGGGACTCAGAGCATGTGAGACTTTATGTGCGCCCTTTAAGAGTGGAGTCTCCATTTCCTATAGCCATCATGCTCTCCCATAAGCAAGTCCTGTTGGCCTTCAAAGCCAAATTTTCTGGGGGCTCATCTTTCTGGTGCAGGACCTCCAGGATGGGGAGCCTGATGTGGGGCTCAAACCCCTCGCTCCTTGGGAAGAATCTCTGCTACGGTGATTATCCTCCTGTTTGTGGTTCACCTACCTGGCAGGGAGTATCTTGACTATCCCGTGTTTCTGACCCACCTACCCATCTCATTGTGGTTTCTTCTTTACATCTTTGGTTGTGGAAAATCTTTTCTGCTAGTCTTCAGTGCACTCTCATAAAAAGCTACTCTTTAAAGTATTATAATTTTGGTGTACCCATGGGAGGAAGTGAGCTCAGAGTCTTCCTACTCTGTTATCTTGGCCACATCTCTCTTTCCGTTGTTTTTAAGTTAAAGTGAAATAACTTATTTCAAATCACCCATAATTTGCCCAACTACTTTATCTTAATGCAGTGTTTGCTAAATCCAATGTACTCCAGGTGGAAAAGATATCCAACTATAATTACTCAAACTTATTCACTGACCTTTAAATTTTGGACCCAACAGGAAAATTCTCATGGGAAACAATAATCTATACATCTATAAATTTTACACAATTTCCAAGAATGTCCATTTGTTTTAAGGGTATATTTGCTGATGCTGAGGCTAGGGTTGGCTTCCCCGAATTAAAAAGAAGTATGCATTTTACAGAAAATTGACAACTCATTTGTACAGATTTTCCTTTTTGTATATCACATTGAATCTCCACAACAGTAGTGTAAGAGCAACATAATAGAGTCAACCCCCGCTTCACTATACTGAGGACACCGAGGAACTGAGAGACAGAGCCTTTTCCAAGGTCACACAGCAAGGAAATATTTGACAGAGCAAGGGCTAGACCTAGGTCATCTAGAAAAGCCCTTTTCACAGTTCTTATTCTCAGGAAGTAAAAGATACTAAGCCTATCTGAGTGAAGTATGAGGCCATATAACAACAGAAAAGGAAAAAGATAAATTCCTAGATTATCTAGGAAATTGTCTTAATCCTTTGCTTCACTCCTTGGCGGAAACACTGATAGCCCCAGGGATGGTAAAGGTTGATGGAAGTGGCTGGAGAGGCCTGTATCACTGGTGGGGTCCATTCTTCTGGGGACAGAGCACAGTGTGCCCAGGTGGAAGAGGACCATTAAGTCAGGCTTGTATAAGTAGCTGCATATCCCTGCTAGATGCCCTCAACAAGCAAGCTTTCAATGTTTATTTAGACACATGGAGAACACAAGGTTATCGTATTTTCAAGAATCTAAGATTCCTAAATAGTGCTTCTGGGTATAGGATTCATATTCCAATGAGGTTCTGATAAAGGTCAGAAACATGAGCTGAAGCTCAGCTTTAGACTCCTTAAAGAACTCAATTTTTTTCCTTTTGCCAATATTCCTTACAAAATCCAACCCTCTCTACACTGTACATCAAAGACCAGGCAAAAGTGAACAGAATGATCTCTATCTTCATCTTACCCTCTTTCTTTTGTTTTAATCTTTCTTTAGAAAGCATTTTGGCTCTGGTGTTTAGTTGGGTACCTGGCTGTTCTATCACCTGAACGCATTTCCCTAAAACAAGAAAAATAATATGGTGCCAGGTTCAACAGTGAGCCTATGTATCAAAAAGTAGCTGATGTGGAGAGGGTGTGGAGAAACGGGAACCTTCTTGCACTGTTGGTGGGAATGTGAATTTATACAGCCACTATGGAGAACAGTATGGAGGTTCCTTAAAAAACTAAAAATAGAACTACCATACGACCCAGCAAACCCACTACTGGGCATATACCCTGAAATAACCATAATTCAAAAAGAGTCATGTACCACAATGTTCACTGCAGCTCTATTTACAATAGTCAGGACACAGAAGCAACCTAAGGGTCCATCGACAGATGAACGGATAAAGAAGATGTGGCACATATATATACAATGGAATATTACTCAGCCATAAAAAGAAATGAAATTGAGTTATTTGTAGTAAGGTGGATGGACCTAGAGTCTGTCAAAGAGAGTGAAGTAAATCAGAAAGGGAAAAAAAATAGCATGTGCTAACACATATATGTGGAATCTAAAAAAAAAAAATGGTTCTGAAGAACCTAGGGGCAGGACAGGAATAAAGATGCAGACATAGAAAATGGACTTGAGGACACGGGGAGTGGGAAGGGTAAGCTGGGATGAAGTGAGAGAGTGGCATGGACATATATACACTACCAAATGTAAAATAGATAACTAGTGGGAAGCAGCCGTCTAGCACAGGGAGATCAGCTTGGTGCTTTGTGATCACCTAGAGGGGTGGGATAGGGAGGGTGGGAGGGCGACGCAAGAGGGAGGAGATATGGGGATATATGTATACGTATAGCTGATTCACTTTGTTATACGGCAGCAACTAACCAACAATGTAAAGCAATTATACTCCAATAAAGATGTTAAAAATATATATATTAGGAGGAAAAAAAAAGTAGCTGATGGTAGGGAGACTAAAGTTATTCTTCTGGAGGAAAAATCAGGCAAAACAAACATAAAAGAGAACAACCTCCTAGGAGATGATTTCCCACAAGCTGTATAAACTTTCTTGAGCTAAACAAATAATCCTAGAGATGAACTTTTGTTTTCCTATTTTGGGGACACATCGTAATGATTACCTGTGGTTTTTCCTCACTGAACCTTGACAATGAGACAAAATATGTTTTTCATTTTCCCCAGCTGAATGTCTTATAAAGATATTTTTGGAAGCTGAGCTTTTCCCTTGTGAATGATTTTATAAAATTTAATATCGATTGTGTAATCATCAGATCTGACTTTATATCAAAACCCAGACTCTCAAACCATGCGCAAGAAATTCCACCCTGAGACAGGCAAAGCCTTTGTTTGTTAAGGACCACTTTTACAATATCCCACTCACCAATATATCTTAATACTCCACTGCTTCAAAGAGGTGGGAGAACCTGCCCTGTATTAAGTTGCCGTAGGCAAGTTTCATGAGATTTCAACATATTTTTAGGATTTTCTCTCAGACAACACTCTTGAAGTTCAACCTCAGACTATGGAGCAAAGAGATGGAGTAGACAGAAGAGAAAGAGCTATAACTGTGTGCTAGGAGAGGTAGCTTGTCTCCACAAGCCATAGAAACAAATCAGAAGAAGACAGCAGGGCTTCCCTGGTGGCACAGCAGTTAAGAATCCACCTGCCAAAGCAGGGGACACGGGTTCGAACCCTGCTCTGGGAAGATCCCACATGCTGTGGAGCAACTAAGCCCGTGAGCCACAATTACTGAGCCTGCGCCCGAGCCACAACTACTGAGCCCGCATGCCACAACTGCTGAAGCCTGCACGCCTAAAGCCGGTGCCTTGCCCTTGCCGCAACCAGAGAAAGCCCGTGCGCAGCAACAAAGACCCAACACAGCCAAAAAAAAAAAAAAAAGGAAGACATCAGTGTCCAAGTAAGACCTTGGCCCTCCTTGGATGTGTAACTGGGACAGGTCTAGCCATGGGGGAGATCCAGGTTTAAGCAGTTAGCAGCAATTTGCTCAGCTTGGCTCAGTCATTATCCTACAAAGATGATTTCTCAATGTCTCACCTCTTCCCACTTTTTTTCACCTACCTCTTCTGAAATTCCTGGTCTCCTCTCAACACATGAAGTGTCTGAGTAGCCTTACCTCAAACTATGACTTTAATTTGGAACAGGGAACCACTTACCCCTTAAAGAGAAAATGATGGTTTAATCAAAGCCTCATTTGAGAGGAGTAAGACCTTCTGCCTGCTTCACACTTCTGCTCAGGAGTGAAATGTCACGTGGGTCTTACGGAATACCCATACCCTGTATTACAACTGCAAGGAATACGAGGAGAGAAATTTCCACTTTGTTCTCTAGGAATGTGCATTCATTCATTCATTCATTCATCCCCATTCAACTCTGATTAAACTTTGACTCAGACAAGTGAAATGATTCATCAGGAAACACATTAAAAGTTGATGGCACAGTCGGAAAATCACAGTTCCACTGAACGTGTTCCACTGAAACACAACTTCTTCTTCCATCCCTTTAATTGAAGCAGGCAAATGAAAGAGTAAAATGTGTTCATACCTTTATAAAAGGTCCTTTCTAGTCTTAACCTGCCCTAGAGGACGTAAGTCATATATGTTCTAAGACCTTTAAAATAAACTAAAGCTTGAGACTTTTATAAACCCCCATCCCTAAAGTTTACCTGATTTGCCTCTATTGATAAAGTTATCTAATCCCATTATTTTCTCTTACTGTTGGTCTTAGGTCATCTTTCTATCTCAAGTGATGGTTACAGACACTCTATATTCCTTAGCCTATCAATTCTGACCCGGCTAAGATTTCACACGGCAGCCTCATTTCAACAGTATAACCAAATATTTTCATACTCCCGATTAATAAAAAGTACTAGTGTTTTTCTCATTCCTTCATGGGTATTAAAACACATTTTAAAACTAAGTACCTTTTTTATAGATATAGATAAGAAAAGTAGAATTAATTTTTCTTAAGTTTTTATTAGATCTTTTGGGAGTTGACCAGGTAAGTATTATTGTAATTAATTGTTAAGAGTACATTCATAATTGTCAATGATACCAACACTGATATTGTTTCATTAACACCTCAATAGTTCTTTAAAGATTCAGAACGTCATATTGGGTCACAAAAAGAAATCATCCTTTCCAATGTGTTTTTACCATGAACCAGAACACATTTAATTTCTTCCTTTATAACTCCAAATGTAGAAGGCAAGCTTTAAATACTGTTCACAAACGTACCAAAGGGTAACATCAAATACTTGGAAGTTTGCACTACAGCAAAGAACAGAATGGTGATTTATTTAATTTTAGTCAGTCCAAGATTAATTTCATGAATTTTACACCTAAAGGCTTCTGATTGCTATAGCTCTTACTGTGAATAAATTTTGCTCTTGAAAACTGATAATTAATTCTTCCACCTTGGAAGACTGAAAAGCCTAGACTTCTGAATCCATTTACATGGAAATTAACATTCTTTTCTCCTGTTTCTTTGAAATTTCTTTAGAGATTACCTTTCCTCATTCAGTTCTGACTGTACCAAACAGCCATTAATATAGTTTCCTTTTCTCTATATTCTCAAAGGCTTGGGGTTTTGAGAAACCTCTAGTGTGCAAAAGTCTGGAAACTACAGACAAGTCAACCAATGTTAAAACTATGAACGAATTCCTTTCATCTTGAGAATAGTGTTGAATATATCGTTAGGCTAACCTCACACAGGCATCTATTTCCTGGTCATCTACATTTGCTCCCTCCATACATGCAGCAGCATGCTTCTGAAATCAAAAAGAGAGATTTAATAAGGGAGCCGATAGATAACACATTATATTTTGATATGCACAAGGGCTTCCCTGGCGATCCAGTGGTTAAGACCCTGCGCTTCCATTGCAGGGGGCACGGGTCCAATCCATGATTTGGGAACTAAGATCCCGCATGCAGTGCAGCACGGCCAAAACAAACAAACAAACAAACAAAACAGTAATATTTTGATATGCATATGGAGGCTGGTAGGCAATGCTAACATACCAGTGAATGTTAGAAAACCATTTGCAATTAGATATTCCAGCTACGGCTTTCTTCATTCCTTCCTTCTTCCTTTTAAATTGCCTTGCCTTTTTCTTTCAATGTCATTTATTTTTCAATCTTTGGACCATTTATTTTCCCATTAAAGTGAAACATAAAGAATGGGTTTCATTACATCTCAGACAAGAGATGGGCTGGTCGATGGGCACCAACATATAGGTTCCCTCATTGGAGAGCTCAAAGTCATCTCGATTTCCCATCTTTGAGACAGATTCTTCACAAAGGATAAGTGATTTGAAAATCAAACGGTCATTTTACTGAAAGAGGGAGCTAAGGTAAACTGGCAGCATGGTCTAAGTCATCTCTACACTGAGAAGTGAGCAAGAAGACAAAGGTCTAGACGTTTTAAAAAGAAAAAAACTAAAAAAGGCATACTGACCCACGTCCAAACACATATACTATCAAATCTGGCAATAAAAAGGACACCAGAGTCTTTTCCTTTGTTTTGCATACATCTTTTTGAGAAGTTCCTGTTTGGACAAACTGTTGCAAACAAGAGAAAAAAATATGAAATAAATAGAAATCATTCTGTCAAGTTTCTAATTTTTCTTTTTGAGGTTCCCTAACAATTTTGTATCACCAGGAATACAAGGCATAAATATCATCTGCTAGATCTCATCTCTCTCCTTTGGAAAAAACTTGTGTCTAAACCGTGAATTTCTATTCTGTTTTTCAAGATCACAAGGCAAGATTCTGCTGATGAAGTTTATTAAAATATAAAACTGGAAGATGAGACTACAAAAGACTAAAGCAAACACAAAAGTGGCAAAGTGCCAGAAATGCTGCATTGGACTTCAGCCCATCTGAAGGACATCTACTCAGGATGATAAAACTTACCCTTTGCTCACACAGATCTCTGGACCATTTAAACCAAAAATTATACGTTATGCTTCTAATTCTAAGGATAAAGTGAAAATTACTAAGAGATATAATTTACAAATGACTTCATTGAAATGGTAGACCATTTTCAATTCTGACATTTTTATATCTCGGAATTTTTTTTATCCTTCAAGATGAAGGCACAATGTAGTGCTAGAAATATTCCTTAAAGTTGAAAGTGAACAGAGTACCTCCTTTTTCCTAACTCATTGTTAACTCCATCAACAAAATGATATCCAGATTTCCTGTGCCATTTGTAAGCTATCATGCTATTCGCAAAGAGTTTAGCAGAGTCTATGGTCTCAAGAAGTTTATGACCTAAAAGGACAGAGAGGGCTTCCCTGGTGGTGCAGTGGTTAAGAATCCACCTGCCAATGCAGGGGACATGGGTTTGAGCCCTGGTCTGGGAAGATCCCACATGCCGCAGAGCAACTAAGCCTGTGAGCCACAACTACTGAGCCTGCACTCTAGAACCCGTGAGCCACAACTATTGAGTCCGTGCACCACAACTATTGAAGCCTGCATGCCTAGAGCCGGTGCTCCACAACAAGAGAAGCCACCGCAATGAGAAGCCCGTGCACCGCAATGAAGAGTAGCCCCTGCTCGCCGCAACTAGAGAAAGCCCGCATGCGGCAACGAAGACCCAATGCAGCCAAAAATAAATAAATAAATAAATTCATTTAAAAAGTAATAATAATAAAATAAAATAAAAAGGACAGGGAGGATGGACACGTCATAGGCCACACATGTTGCATGGCCATTACAGACGCTAAGAGCTCAGAGGAGGGGAGATCATTTCCAGCTGGTTTTGGTCAAAGAAGCCTTTATGGAAGGGCTTATGGAGGGCAGTAGCTATTTTCAAATGATGAAACAGAGGGTGATACAAATCAAACTGATGACACTAATGCAAAACGTAGAGTCAAAGAAGTACAAGGGTCATGTGGGGGCCGATGGGCCTGGTAGTCAGGTGTCCAGTAGGTAAATGAGGGAGAGATGAGAGGTTACTCTCAGACTCCAAGGCGGTGCTCTTGAACTATGGACATTGACCACAGGCCAGTATGGACAATAAGGGCTGATTTCTTAAATTATGTTCTTTAATTATCAAATAATAGCAGTATTGGAAGAAAAAACTTTTGTAAATCACAATTTCACCACCTTAACAAAACAAGTATTTTCATTACTTTGTATTCCCTTCTAGGGATTTGTCCATATGGCTGAATATTTTTACCTAGAAGTTGTCATACAATTTTGCACTCAGACTTTTTTCACTGAACATTCTAACATCGAATATATTTTTGCTGCTTTTTAAAATCTTCTTTTGAGGAAATGCAGTTCCCTGGAAGACAGAATCAGACCTGCAATAGCTACTCAAGATTAAAAGCAGACACTGAAAAGAATTTTGTCTCAGCAAGAGTAGCTAAAAACAGAAATTATTTCTTGATGAGTTTTTAGAAATACACTCCTCTGGAAGGTCCTTAAGCATACGGCACATGCTTTTACGTCTTGAATTTTCCAGAGCAATGCTGGTAACAGAGATTTTGTTCCACTGTCTTTCTCCCCTCTCCGCCTCCCCCATCCTCCTCACCTTCAGGACACTCAGACTTGTCAGATTTATCTTGATTCTGTATTTTTAGCAAATTGTCTTGAATCCAAGTATTCCCTCACTTACTTGAGTGTGCACTCAGACAACTTTCTTAACCTCTCTAAGCCTTAGTTTCAGTCTCTGCAAAACGAGGGTAATACTAATACGTCCTCAGAAGACTGCCGTGATAAATCAAGGAGGGATTCCACGAGAGGCACTGTGTATCGTGGTTAAAAGCAGAATCTGAAACCATCCTGCCTGGATTCAAAATCATATTCTGCTCCTTGTTATGGGATCTCGAGCAGGCCATCAAATATCTTGCCTTAGTTTCCTCATCAGTACAATAGGAATGATAATAATATTGGCATCTATGTACTCCTGTCTGTGTCGTGATGAGGAACAAAGGAGTAAAGTAGCTTGGAATTGTGCCTGGGACATGCAAGGGCTAGGTACATTTTCATCAGTACTATGTAAACTGGTTGGCCTACTATTTAGATCAGGTTAAACAGTCAACAAGTGGTAACTATAGATATTACTTTCTAGTATTCAAGCAGAACAGTTTTATCCTCTCTGGTAATCATTATTTGTTTTCATTCACTAAACCTGAGGGACATGAACCCAGTTAACTTAACCAAACAATTATACAATATTTACCAAGTGCCAGGCACTGTTATAAGCACTTTACAAATAGTAGCTCATTTAATTTTCACAAGACCCCTATGAAATAGGTACTGCTGTTTCTTCCATTTTACAGATGAGAAGAGTGATTCTTGTATGTCACTGAGAGAGCCCACGGCAATGAATCCGTCCCAGTGCTAGTAGCTGATAGAGCTGGGATTCTAACCCTGGTTCTCTGCCTCTAGAACCTATGCCCTTAACCATGGCACTATGTAGCTTTCAAGAAAGGAAAACGTTCAACCCATAGGCCCTTTTCTCATGCAATTTCCTGTGTCACATGCCAAGCACCGTAAGCCCCAACTTGACGTGGAAGATCTATGAGAATAAGGTCTCTAAACATTCAGGCTCCACGCCCGGTGACCTCTCTGGTTTGTATTGCCAGGCTCCTCCAAGCCCCCCATCCTGAACTGGCCACACAGTTCAGGAGATGTCTGGGATATTCCAAAAACAGAAGGCAGATGAGAAGCAGTGGGGCGTTTCATCTGTGAATGTCTTCACACAAGGATCTAAATGCTGAGTGAGGACACGTTGCCCTCCATGGAGAAGAGACCAACTCCTGCTGGCAGGACCTCGGCACTGACAGCCACCACTGGAAAGGAGGCAGGGAGTTTGCTAGCTGGGACAGACACCTGGCAGAGGACAGACACCCCACCAACCCATCCAACCCAGAGCTGGCTTTAAACACGTTTCCCCTCAGTACTATGCAAGAGCTTGCCCATCCACTACTGGAAGAAGACAGCTAAAGAAATTCATCCAGAGGCAAATCAGTTTCCAGGTAAAAAGGGCATAAACTCCTAACGATGAATCATTAGGGAGTTTTCCTGACCAGAACATGACTGAGGCTGGCCAGAGTCTAGTCTGAGCAAACCTTCAGAGTTTAAAATATTGATCATCTTGGTTTAAAGGCGTTGTCTCCATAAAAGCAGAGTGCAGGAGAGTTCCTTGACGGTTTACTAGATACCTCAAATCTCAATCCTTCCCTGTCTCTCTCTCATAAACACACACAGTACTATTCAAAAACAAATGTCTTAGCAACACAGATGGACCTAAAGATCATCATACTAAGTGAAGTAAGCCAGACAGAGAAAGACAACGATTATATGGTATCTCTTAAACATGGAAACCAAAAAAATAAATAAATAAAAGAAAGAAAGAGAGAGACAAATGAGCTTATTTCCGAAACAGGAAGAGACTACAGACATAGAAACTTATGGTTACCAAAGGGGAAGGCAGGGGAGGGGAGGGATAAATTAGGAGGTTGGGATTAACATATACACACTAGTGTACATAAAATAACCTACAAGCACCTACTGTATAGCCCGGGGAACTATACTCAATATTTTGTAATAACCTATAAGGAAAGAGAATCTGAAGAAGAATATATACATGTATGTGTATATATATATATACACACACACATATATACATATATATAACTGAACCACTGTGCTGTACACTTGAAAGTAACATGATTTTGTAAATTAACTACACTTCAATTTTAAAAAAAGAAAAAACAAATGTCTTAATTTTTAGCCTTTTTAAAAAACTATAGAGGTTATTTTGCTTCAGTGCCTGAATTATCATCTAAGTGATATATTCAAGGTTTCATCTTTCACTTATAGTCGAAGCAACCCTAAGCTTAGATTTCCCACATGCTATGGTTTGAGCACATTTAGATTTGGCCCTGCTCTCCCAATTCCAGACCCTGGGTCCTAATCCCCATTGCTCTTTGCATGCTGAGGTTTCTCAGCTACTCCAGTTCTCTGCCTCCCTTCCAGTCCCTGTAACTTCAACCGGTACCTCTGCCCTCCTAACCCAGCCTAACCCAGCGGCCCCACAGCTGCCCCAGACACCTGTGCTCCCCACCCATCAGAACCCACTACTTCCCAGTTCCTGCCTCTCAGACCATCTCATCATGGATCCCATGAAGGACTCTGCTTCTGGGCCCTCAGCCTGGTGACCCCTGTGAATCGAATTCTCTGGCATACCTAACCAGGCTTCCCATTTGACTGTCAGCTTCATATGGCCTTTTTATTTCAACATTCCCTTAACCTCAGGAGACAAACACCCTTTCTGTAAGGCCCCAGGCCTGGGGAACCTTCACAGGTGGGCCAAACTGAGTCACTTTTCCTCCCATCTCCCACCAAAGAAGAACAACTCGGCCTCTGCAACCAGCTCAGACCTGTCGGTTAGACAAGTCTTCTGTTTTCCTGAGGGGACACTTTAGACTTTGAAATGGTATCTTATTAGTAGATATCAGAGTAAAAAAATAAGTCCTATAGACCTGGAAATGTTGAGATTTAAACAATTAGGATACATATCTGAGTTTTACCATAAATGTCTATTCATTGAAAAATTCAAACCAAAAAGGATATTCTAAGACTAGGTGGAGATGGGGAGACAAGGGTAGGATGGGAACATGGAAAAAGGGTGAATTATCTTTGGATGGCTTCACGAAAACAGCATTTGCCCTCCAAGGGGTTAAATGCATAGACAAACAAAGGAAATAACCCATTTGAGGAACCAACAGCATAGAGTATCCTGGTAGTAAAAAATAGAACTAGTATTTCATATTATCCTGCAATTAGAAATGAGCATTTTCTTCTAAAAAGCCAGTTTTGAGTATGGTCTTGTACCCATAGTTGTACAATAATTGAGAGACCATTCGTTCATAATAAGAACAGGCTGGGAATACAGCTTCTATCTTCTTTTGTGATCCTGGCAATTAAATTCACTTATAGTTTCTTTTTTTCATAATGCTAATGCAACCAATTAAAAAGGTAAGTAATATAGTCCACTTATTTCGTTCTTTGAACTCCCCAGCTATGGGCTGGTAGGAGCTCTAGGAAGTGCAGCCTCACTGCAAATGCCCCCTATAGTTCAGAACCCAGTAGTAGGCGAACTTGGTCAATTACATTCCCTGTATTTGGAAGTCTGAAAGGTTCATTCTCATTGCTGCCACAGAAATTAATCCATTAGTTCAACATCTGGACATTTTCTACATACTTAGAGCTACTTGGCTGGAAGTTGTGGGAGATACAAAGATGGTTAAGACCAACTTATGCAACCCAGGCCCAAGTAACTCAAACATGAGGCAGACTTTATTTTGTCCCAAATGAGGCAAAATCAAAGGGGGTCTACAGCCCCTGAGTGTGGCCGGGATACTAAGGCAGGCCCATTCCTGGGAGACATGGAACTCCTCTGACAGCCAACTACGACTCAAGGGCTCCCGGACGGCCTTGCTGAGCACTCTTACATCACACAGGGGTCAAGGGCACACCCACCCAATGGCTTTTCTTTCTCTCCTTCACTGTGGATCAAACTGGTACCAGTCTGCACACCCCCTCCAGCATTTATTATTTGTAGGCTTTTTAATGATGGCCTTTCTGACTCCAACAACAAGGACCTACTGTACAGCACAGGGAACTAAACTTAATATTTTATAATAACCTCTAAGGGAAAAGAATCTGAAAAGGAATATAGATAGATAGATAGATAGATCTGAATCATTGTGCTGTATGCCTGAAACTAAGCTAACATGATACTGTAAATCAACTATACTTCAATTTTAAAAAATATGAAGAAAAAAAAAAACTGGTAGCAGTCTGATGAATTCCCCTGCTTTATCCAGCTAACTCCCTATTTTTCTCACACAGCTATTTCCCCTAATAAAGTTCTTGCACATTTAATCCCATCTTGGCCTCTGCCTCTCCGAGGACCAGGACTGTCAATTTCCTATCTGACATGACTACACATTTTTCCTGAGCTTTCCTTTTAAACTCTATACTATGGAAACCTTGCCTCAGTTGCTGCTTTAACAATCAGTTCAAATAACAACAACAACAATAACTGTTAACCTTTTAGTGTGCAAGCATTCTCTCATATGACCACAGGAGAAAGATGTGACTATTATTCTCATCTTTCAAGAGGAGAAAAAGAGATTTAGAGAGTTAAGAAACTAACCCAAAGTCACCCAGTTAATAAAAGACAGAGCCAGGACTTGGCACCCATAAAATCTATGTTCATGGCATATCTTTTTAACCACTATACAATGCTGCTAAGTAATTAACCTCCTAAATCAAGTATATTTATGTAAGTTTGCAATCTTTGCATCTATTCAAAATTTGCCAAGGTTCACCTTATTATTTGCTCAGCTATTCTCAAAGTGGCTCAGAATTCCCTAACAGTCTAGGATGAGTGTGGACACTGCACATAGCAATGATTCAGGAATACGTTTTTGCTGCTGCAGACATTCCTGAATTTTTCTTTGAACAAATATACTTTGAGACACAACCATGTGCCAGGCATTGGGCCATGATAATAAAGAACACTCTTTTCTCTTTAAGGATGTGAAATTTTTAAAAAGAGGAGTCCTAGTTAAGCTAAGGTTCCACTCCTAAAGGATTCCAAACTCTCGACTACCATTTTACCACCTGATTGTCACAAGAACTATTTTTGGATCAAATTTTCCCCTCCTGGCCCCATTCCTGTAACTTTTTCTTGATTTAGAATCATTCCCTTTAATGAGTTTCCCTCTGCCAGGACCCTGATGATTACTGTATTGGTCAGAAATAGCTAGTTAGAACAGAAGGGTCAAGCATTTCTCCAGCCCCCAGAAGGTTCCATTCGATGCTTGTCAATCACCTCCATGAGGACATGGAGGGGGTCAAAAATCAAGGCCAAATATGAATGGGAACAGCTGCTGTTAAAGTCTCAAACACCAGGAACCATCTCTTGGTTACCTTGATTACATACTGCACAGTATCAAAATGATCTGTGAGGAAGCAGTGGAGAATAATGGAAAGATGGGTTTTAACATCAGACAGACTTGGGTTTGCATCCTACTCTACCACTGACTGACTCAGACCATAGCACATTACTTAACCTTTCAGAACCTCCATTTCCTTATCTGATCTTTGTGGGAACTAAATGAGGCATTATAAATCGGGGCTCAGTAAATGCCTCTTACTATCACCACTAGTCTACACCCCCTACCAGGCTGTCAGCTCCTTCCAGACCCATTTCCAGGTCATATAGCCTCAGCACATAACACAGTGCCCAGCACAAGATAGATGTTTAGTAAATGTTTATAGAATGAATTAATGAATGGTTTGTAATCTAGACAGTGGACCCTACAGATGAAAATTCCCACGGTGACCTCCCAGACCAAATCTATCTTCATCCATGATTCATAGAAGCAATTCTAACAACTCTTGGGCCTAATTCCAAGATTCCAGCTTACTCTAAAAGGCCAATGCACGTAAGTTTAGAATACAAAGAGAAAATTTTGATTTGTCACCTTGCAATGGCATTTAAGCATGAAAGGCCTAAGGACTAGGGGTGAGGTAGGGTGTGACAATGGGAAAGCCAGGGAGATTATAAGGGAAAGAGAAAATATATGAAAGCAATGGTAATTTCATCTTTACAAGGGGTTCATTCAAAGCACAGATTTAATAAATTATAGTAGCAAGCAGTTACATGGCAATTTTCAACTTCAAAGGTCTGAACCAACTGTTATCAAACTCTCTTTCCATGCAAATGAGGAATACTGATACCATTTGACAGCTGGATATGTGGAGACAGAGACTCAAATACATTTCCAATGTCATACAAGAAACTCAGTAATGGTCCAGATGGGTGTCCAAAAAAAAAAAGATGGGTGTCCAAACTTATGCTCATAGCACTGGACCTTCTTTGATCATAAGATGTAAAGAAAAGATCAATTCAGTGGTGGGGTATAAGAAAGAGACGAGAAAGAAAGAGGAGGAAAGAGAAGAGAGAAGAGATAGAGTAGAGAATATTTACTGAATACTTACGTTCCTAAGTATACTACATGCATTATTTCATTTACTTCTCAAAGCAGCCCTTCGTTTGGGTATTACTGTGAGAAAACTCCGGGTGAGAAATGCTAAGGAGTTTGTCCAAATCAAATAGTACATGAAAAAGTTGAGATTCAAACCCAGTTTTGTCTGACTATACCAGGCAGGAGTGAGCATGTGTGGGCATCTGCACACGTGAGTCAAATGAGATTGTGGAAGGGAAACTACTCTGTATTATAGCCCAGCTGGCCTCTGTTGCAGATGTTGTATGCAGAAATAGTTTCTGCTTGTTCATTTGCCTAATATTAGGCTTAGAGTTTGCATAAAGCAATTAGGAAAAAAAAAATCTCCAATTCCCCTGTTGGAAGAGTTGGAGTTATCCCAGTCAGGAAAAATCAAACATTTAGTTTCACCTTTCATATCCCACCACTGTTGAAGGGATTAATGATTATTCCAGATTTATAGATCAAAGATTGATTTTCTCCAGTGTAGGTAGATGTTAGAACATAGAACCGTGGAGTTGAACAATGTGAGTTCAAATTCTGGTTCCCCCACTTATGAACCGTGTGTCCTTGGGCTGGTTATAGTTATATCCTGTCTCAGTTTTCTCATCTGTAAAATGGAGCATAATAGTACTACAGATGTCAGAAGGTGATAATGAAGATGAAGTGTCAATACATGTTCAAATACATAGTAAGTGCAAAATAAAAATTAGCTATTAGTCTTACTACAAAGTGCATCACTGGCTTAGCTTTTAAGTCTGGTCCTCTCATTAGTGGGCTATGCTAACGCACCCACAAAGTCTTACTACCCACCACAGAACAGACTGGATTCATTTTAGTTTTGATCAAAACGAGATGTCATTGCCTAAGAAATGAACTTGATTGCTTTTAAACACCATGTCTCCATGGTGAAACATACCAAACTGTTCCCTCTTACTTCCATTCAAGTATGTGTGAGCACTGATTTTATTTCAATTCATAATGGCATTTACAACCTCCAAGCTGATAGATACAGACAGACAGCAGAATAATGATCAGCAAATGGCTATCATTTGGTCTTGTTTCATTCTTCTGTCCACTTTTCTTAATCAATCTCTCCTTACAAAGGAGAACTTTTGCCTGCTATCACTGATATAAATTTATGAAACTATTATCAAGGTATTTTGAAGTGCTTCTTGTTCACTTAAAATAATATGAACAATGGCTTCCCTGGTGGTGCAGTGGTTAAGAATCCGCCTGCCAATGCAGGGGACACGGGTTCGAGCCCTGGTCCGCGAATATCCCACATGCCGCGGAGCAACGAAGCCCGTGCGCCACAACTACGGAGCCTGTGCTCTAGAGCCCGTGAGCCACAACTACTGAGCCTGCGTGCCACAACTACTAAAGCCCGTGCTCCTAGAGCCCGTGCTCCGCCACAAGAGAGGCCACTGCAATGAGAAGCCCCCCTTCGCCACAACTAGAGAAAGCCCGCGCACAGCAATGAAGACCCAATGCAGCCAAAGATAAATAAATAAAAATAAATTAAAAAATAATATGAACAATAAAAAAAGCATCAAGTTCTCTAAAATGTAGGGGTACTGGTGTATGGCTAGTCGTTTCTAAATGCTTCACCTTCTAAAAGCAAACCGGAGCAATGGGAAATCCTTCGAGTTACTTAAAGACACAGAAAAAAAGAGTTTGTCAAAGCTTACTAAACTCTAGGGGGAAAAAGACAGCCACAGAGGATAGGGCTTTTGAAATATTAAAGAACAGGTAAAACTCTGCAGCACTTTTGATTTCCAAAACACAAAGGGAATATTCAGAACAGGAAGAAAACACCAAAAAGTCATTGTAAAACAGTGCACATACCACTTTTTCCAGTCAGTGACAGTAAGGAGAAAATATAGGATCAGCTTTAAAAAAAAAAAAAAAAAAAAAAAACTCACTAAGGGTATTTTATTGATGTGCAGTCATTTGCTAGAGACCTCTTAATTCTCCTGGGTTCCTGAAACCGTCAAAAATTCTACAAGTGTGAATAGTTTTGTATAAGCAAAAAGAATGTCTTCATTGCTGAGTGTGATATTTTAGGCTTTACATATGCCTTATTAGGATTTTTTTTAATAAAATGAAAATGTAAATCTTCTACCATTTACATTCCTCACCCTATCTGACCTTAAGTCATTATTTCAGTCTGGTATTTATCTTAGGGTTGTAAAGCAAGCATTCTCATCCGTGCATGAATTCCACATCGCAGTTTATCTCAACTAACCACCACCTAAGATTTGAACATAATGACCTAGTCAATTAAATAAACACTGGAAAACAAACAGGGTACTATTTGGTTTCAGATTTATTACAATCTGACCCTTTGAATAAGAATGATACATGGTGTGTGTGTGTGTGTGTGTGTGTGTGTGTGTGTGTGTGTGAGTGACAGAGAGAGAGAGAAGGGGAGGATTGAAAGGACACTTCCACATCTCTTTGGTAAATCTAAGACATCATTTCTACTAGAAATAGTCCTTTGGTTTCCAAACACTTGAGGCTAATTCCTGGTTCGCTAGGAGAGGACGGGGTATTATCTTCCCACCACACTGGTGCTGAGTACCATTGTCCTGACATTCTCCCAGAGCCACCCCCCACTTCTGTGAAGGTGAGTCTCCCTAGTGGCAGAGATGGTGTAGAGGAAAGAGCATAGAACTAGAAATCAGGACAGCTGGGGGCCAGTAGCATAAATGCTATTAATTAGTTTGTGGCCAAGGGCAACTCACTTAACCCCCCAGGGCCTTGACGTCCTCTATTAAATACAAGAAGCTGGAATAACCGTTAGTGAAGAAACCTCAGAATTTTCAATTTCTTTGGTTTGTCAGGACTGTTGTGTTGATAGAAAAGCTGAGGACCTCCTATGCTCTCCAAATGAGATCGGAACTGAGCCACCACTGCTTCTGAGCTCTGAATGGCGCTGGCTGGCTGGAGGTGGAATCAAAAACATTTCTGAATTCATGTGGAAGGGGGCAGTGTCAAGAGCATCATGGTCAGCGTGTTGAATTTGATGTGTCGGTGAGGCACCAAAACGACGGTGCCCTTGAATAGTTGGTGACAACAGCTTTAGGCATCAAAAGATGAATGGAAGCTGGGCTGAAGGTAACAAGTCAAGTCATGGGAGTGGATGACAGTGAACTTGAAGAGTGAAAATGGAAAACACATGCAGACACACACACACACACACACACACACACAGAGATATAGAATACAAAGAAATAAGAGAAAGCTGGAGAGGCGATAGTCTGGGGGCCTTGGCCATGCACTGAGATGTGTATGACAGAGCCTGGCCCCTCTTTCTGAACTATACATTCACTCCTCAATTTGTATTCTACACAGAGAGCCACAACAGAGCCAAGCACAGTGGCAAATCAAGTATGAACTAGCACAGTGCATCACAGTGTATATCACAACTATTCAACACCGA
Source organism: Balaenoptera acutorostrata (assembly GCF_949987535.1). NCBI lineage: Eukaryota > Metazoa > Chordata > Mammalia > Artiodactyla > Balaenopteridae > Balaenoptera > Balaenoptera acutorostrata. The sequence goes on along the minus strand of NC_080070.1, from coordinate 79,072,697 downwards.
AAATAGCAGGTCCACACAGTAGGATCTGTGTGAAAGTATTCATTCATTCATTCAATAAATAGTCATTGAGCACCTACTATGTGGCAAGTACTTTTAAATACAAGAAACCTAAGTGAGCAAAACTCTGCTTCTTAGCACATACCTTGCGGTAGAGAAAATCCGACCAACAATAAAATAAGCCAGCCCTGTGTGCTACGAGAGGAATTAGAAAGTTTATAGGAACAGGGAGGGGGTCGACATAAGTAGTTTGGTCAAGCCTTTGCTTGTCTCAGGCCTCAAGGGGAAACTGACAGTCTACCATATCAGCTGTTGGGGTCACTGAAATGCTCCTTGCTTACGCACTCATATTCATGCTCACTGGCTATATAGACAGCTGTCCTCCAAGAATCCCCATTGCTCAGGACCAAATCAGTAGCAAATTAATCCACTGAGCAGAAGAGTTCAAAAGGAGTTATACAGAATCTTAGTATTTAACAGATGAAAGCTTCCAGCATCCCAGCCTTCATGCTGGTTTGTTGATGAGTTTTTAATTTCTTCCTCATGGCCTCTTGGATGAAATGCCAAGCAAGGGAAAAATCTAGGAGGCATTTACTTGACCCCTAAAATCCTGGAAATTTCTGCCCTTCCCTGACACACATAAAAAAAGGAATCTGATCAAATAATATCTCCATATTTCTTTATAACACATATCCTCCTCTATAAAGGATAGCTTTTCATTTCATAATAAATAATTTTATCATTGCTCTGGGATTCCAATGTGGTACTTCAAATCTTAAACTTAAGCCACTGGATTAAACCTAAAATTAAGCATGAAAATATATACATACTTGGATTTGAGCACAGCACTCCGCTATAGCATAAGATTTAAGAGGAACCATAAAAATCTCTCCCTATTAATGCACCAAAAGGTTAAATGTCTAATAGATATTTATTTCAGCCATTCTTGTAATGTCCTTATCATCTCCTTAAGACTTCTATCCTACACTTATGGGGTCAGAAGAATCCTCAGAGCTGCTTGTGAAAAATATAAATTCATAGCCCCTTCTCCTCCCCCCCACCACCAATTGTCATTCATGATATCTAGAATTATCCTCAGAAAGTTCTATTTTTTAAAAATGCTTTTTCTTATCTAGCAAGTGTGAGAAAGATTCCTCCTGATGACGTATGAAGTCTGTCTGTTAGACCCTTGATTTATCACGTAGCTCTGCATGAAGTCATCTGTGCCAGGACTTGCCACTATCTAGTTAATAAATTCACTACTTTTTTCTCGAAGGCACTGCTGAGCACGTGATACATGTCAGGGACTACACGTGAAGCTACAAGGGTGGCTAGGATGCAATCCCCGCCCCCAAGGAAGTGGCCTCTGGGCAGGCTCTAACTTGTCCATGACGCTAGAAAAATGGCTCAGGAACAAAATACCCCAAGTGTGAGTTACCCAGGACAGGAGGCTCACATTGCAGTTTCGTTAATGCTGCCTAACTTGAGAGGCGCTTACTGGTAGTCTTAACGTGCTAGTTCTAAGGTCACAGAGCTCATTAATTAGAGTCAGGACTTCTGGTCTTAATTCAATTTACTTCTACTACACTGCTATTTACCCATTTAAAAAAACTACCTAGAGTTTAACTTTTTTAGTGCAGTTATAACACCTCCAAATAATAGAACTACTAATACTACCCACACCATGAAATTTGAGTTTGTACCTGAAGCAAATTACTTCTTCCAACAGCAATAAAAATTCACAGGGAATATAGAAATTGTGTTTGTTGAATGAATCCCAAAGAGGTCATCTCTCCATTATTCTCAATATAGGCAGAACTCTATGCCCTGTAATATCTCCTACTGAGTTCTACATTATTAAAAAAACAAAATTAAATAACATGAGGAATATGGTTCAGATGATAGCCATAATGAAAATTATAAAGGAATGACAATAACACCTGTGAGAAAAGGTAGAAGAAATTGGAACTGGCAAGTCTAGAGAAGAGCAGGCTGGGGAGTGATGCTGTCCTTCTAGTACATGGGACCACGCTGCACACAGAATGCAGACTGGCTGAGCCCCACTGGTCCTGACAGCAGGAAAAAAAGAACGGGTCTAAGTACTCATTCCTTTCTTAGAGCTAACCTTAAAAGGGAGATGAATGGATGCTAAGAGAAGTTGCTAAACATAGGCTCGTATTACCAAAATAGAGTAGGAATAGTCATTCACTAAAGGACTTTCTACTAACAGAGTTTTTTTTTGAAAAACTCAACATATATTTGCATCTCATTGTGGGGATGTAAGTTGTGGTACGGTCCAGTGCCTGGGGCCACAGGGCTGTACTTTGAAGGAGGCTGAAGGTGTTGCTTGGACGCTTAGTAATTAAATGACATTTGGTCATCACCATTAAGCTAAGAAAATACTGACGACTCAGGATTTCGGTCCCTGCTCCTCCCCCCACCCTTGTAGTCTTTACCTTGTTCCCCAGCTGTGCCTTCACATCCAAGCGCATCTTGGGTGTCGTAGATTGTACCGAGCTGTACTGGTTTGTGGAACCCTCCTGGCTGATGCATAATGCAAGGTCTGTGTCCAAGACAGTGTGTGTGGTAGCAAATGGATTTTAAATCACAAGTGTTTACAATTATAGATCAGCACTGCAGGTCATTAATTATACATGAGGTAAACCTAAGGAGAAAATGCATTTTTTTTCTAGACTTCCTCTAAGAGGTGCTTTGGTCATCATTTCACAGGAATGGATAGGTCATGTGTGTGTGAACCAATGGTATCAAGAAGGTTTAAAGATAAATAGATTAAATAGATCCCTCTGACACTGCTTGAAAACAAATTAGCCAAACGGTTGTTGATTCCCTCTACAAACCCGGAGTCTATCAAACTGCTTCTTTCCTGAGAGATTGCTCACTAGCACTGACTGTCTGGGAAAGAGTTAGGAAATCATTTTCCAGGCAAAGCACTAATAGCCTTCATTAGCACAGAATGTAACCGCCAGGTTTCAGAGCTCATATCATCTCTCTGTATAGCTTCTAAAAAGCCTCACTTGAAGACACAATCTCCATGTTGTACAATCACCTTCCTGGGAGCTCTTTTAGTTTCTTCACATTGGAGAACTCAGCAGCAAGTAGCCCAACTCCCTCCTTGCTGGGAAGTTTTCCTAAGTGAAGACTAAAATCCGTTGAATCTCTGTTACTCGAATTCTAATGCGCATTTCAAACACCTGGGGATATTGTTAAAAACACAGATTTTGATTCAATACGCCTGTGATGGGGCCTAAGAGTCTGTTTCTAGCAAGATCCTAGTTAATGTCTCTGCTGCTGAGTCACGGAACACACTCTGGAGTGGCCAGAGTTAGATCGTTCGAAAAAACCAATTCAATTTAGCATTCAGTTAATGAGCACTTGTTCTCTGCCAAACACTGTGTTGGGTGTGGTCTTCCAGAGTTGCATCAATAAAAGATTGCAGTATTACTGAGAGAATTTAGTTCAGTTCGTGTGATGGCATTCACAGCGTTTCCAAACTTCTCCACTGACTAAAAAAAAAAAAATCTCCTGAGACATCTGTTTCAAGTTACTCAGTAGAATTAAGGTGAAGCCTGAATACTAGCATTTACCAGGTGATTCCATCATTGCACTGGAAACCCTTCTTAGCATCACCAAACGTTCCAGGCATTGGACTTGACTAGATCTTAATGTGGTTCTTCTGCTTAATTGCTCTAACTTTGGTTGAGTTTCTTCACTTCTCTCCATCTTAATTTTCTTACCTAGAAAACTGAGGTAATAAGACTATTCTTTAACGACTGGTTTAAGGATTAAGGGAAATAATGCGTATAAAACCTAAGCACAGTGCCTGACACATAGTAGGTGTTTCAGTTACTATGGCTGTGTAACAAATCACCCCAAGCTTAGTGCCATAACACAACCACCATTACACAATGCTGTGGATTCTGTGGGTCAGGAATTTAGAATGGGCACCACAGCGTCAGGGTAGTCAGACTTTTGACGTGGTACCTCAGGGCTCCAAGTATGAGGTTAAGAGTGAGCAGGGCAGAAGCTTCTTCTCAATTCCTGAGCTAGCTTCAAAGGTCATGCACGTCACTTCTACTACATTCTGTTGGTAACCACAAGCCCTCCCATTGTCAAGGGTAGGACAATCAGACTCTACCTATCAATGAGAGTAGCAAATCTCACTGTAGATGAACATGCAGGATAGTCACCATTGGAAAATAAAGTCTGCCATGCAGGCAAACAGTAATTACTTCTCTCCTCCTTGTGGGCTAGAAACCTATCAAATAGTTGTACTATTGTGACATCTTCGACTCTACACTTGGGGGGCAAAAACTCAGTCCTGGGTCCTCCAGAGATCACTGTTTAATCGCATCTTTGTCTAGCTGCATCTATGTCTACCTCTTAGTCTAAGAATGTCTCTGGCAGTTTCTAGTTCACAAGCACAACTAAGTATATTCAGAGAGGCCCTTACCCCCAAGTGTGGAAAGTGATCATCTCCTTCAGCCACAGGATTTTGCAGATCATGACAGAGCTTTTCCAAAACAAAAGGCCGTTCTTCCTCATGAGCTGCACCCAAACTCTTTGATGGCAAGGGCCCTATCTCTGATCAGCCTCCATTTTCTAGACTGGGATTACATTGCAGAATGTGGTTTGGAGTTGGTACTCCAGCATGTTGCAAGAATTCAATTCCATTCTTTGTGTTCTCACACCACTTCCTGTCCTCTCCAGATTCTTTACTGAATCTAGTTCATCATCACTAATCCTTCCCTCCATACTTCACCCATTTGGACATTTAATAGCCTATTCTGCTTATCCAGAACAACAGAAACTACAATTCCGAAAGCACCACTTTCCACTCTCCTTCCTCATGTCAAGTAAGTTACTTTTCAAGTACATAGTTAAAAATCAAAGTACTAAGAGACCTTTTAATGGCAAATTTCAGAATTCCTGCTCCAGTTAACTGTTTACATTCTCTGCGCACCGCAACTGGCAATCTACTGCATTTTGACACAGTCATTTTCTCTTGTACCACTCTCCTTCATGGAACTGGTCAATATTGACTATTCTGGAGTCATAACTATGTGTCAGGGGCCAGATCTGAGTACTGGGAATAAGGAACAATACTGAAACAGACAATGAAGTGTCTCTTTTGAAGCTGCAGCCAGGATTGAGGCAGGGGAAGCAAAGACCTGAGTGGGAATCAAATTTAAGTGGTAAACAATACTTCAAGATCCAGCCAAGGATAAAACCTATAGATTAGGAGAGAATCCAAAATGAGTAAAACAGAGTCTTCTTTTCTAGGAAAATTAAGTAACATGCATGAGGAAGGCAAGTGCAAGATGTAGCACAAGGCAGAAGGAGATATAGCACAAGAAAGACATAAGCAGATTCACAGGAAATTTTAATGCAAGGCATGTCATTTTAACCAAACAAGACTATCTCTGAGGAGAAAAACTCTCTGGAAAGACATACAAAGTCTGTTATGGTCCCTAGATGTAACTCCTCCCCCTGAATCCCTAGATGTACCTCCTCCCCCTGCATCCCGCACCCCCATTCACCCGTGCTCCATCCCCTTCTTTACCTAATTCTGAAATCCCACCAGTCCTTGAAGACGCCCTTCAGGCATCTCTTTCTCAGAAGAAGGCATTAGTTACTGGTCCCCCGTGCTCCGCTCAGCCTATCATACATAAAGCTGTCACGGTACATATGCCAGTGCCTTTGCACTTATCTGTATTTACCTATCTTCCTCCTCAGCCAGTAATGTTCTTGAGGGAAGAAGCTACCCTTTTCCTCCTTACCCCTGTATGTTCTGGTACAATGCTTGACACCTTGTAACACTGACCAAATGGATGTTGAATATGTAATTGAGTCTGAAGTCAGGTCAAAAGTCTGATCAAAGTGAAAAACATTTTAAGAGAAAAGATGGTAGGATGTAACTGTTTTTCACTTCACATAGGTCTATGAATATGAGTGTGAGTGTACGTGAACTGAACTAGGAGTCTACATACTTTGGCCTGTAGACCCAATCTGGCCCACCCCCTATTTTTGTACAGAAAGATTCACTGGGACACAGATGCACCTCCTTGTTTCTGTATTATCCATGGCTGCTTTCATACCCACTGCAGAGCTGAAGAGATGTAACAGAAAACATATGATCTGCAAAACCAAGAAGATACACTATCTGACCCTTTACAGAAAAAGTTAGCCAGCCCACGATGCGTAATGTTCAGAATGATAAAGTATAAGGTCTCAAAATGGCATGTTACATCCTGGAGACAATTTATATTGGTTCAAAACAAAAAAAACAAAAAAAACCATTTTCCTATGAATAGCCCTCCATGTCCTTTGTAACTACTTTGTATTACCCTGCTCCTACCCAGACCCTATTCCGTACCTGCTACCTCCATTGCTTACTCAGTCTCTTACAGTACCCACTGTACAAAGAATGTAGACTCTGCCCTCTAGGAACTTAGAATTAAGACACAAAAAACTAACTAGTAGGAGTATCAGCGGTCCCTCTGCCGCAAACAGACCACACAGACCACCAAGGAGAATGTGTATGTGACAAGAAGGCAGTTCCCGTGGACTATCGATAAAAACATTAACGAATTTGCAGCGACATGGATACACCCAGAGACTGTCACACTAAGTGAAGTAAGTCGGACAGAGAAAGACAGATACCATATGATATCACTTACATGTGGAATCTCAAAAAATGATACAAATTAACTTATTTACAAAACAGAAACAGACTCACAGACATAGAGAACAAACTTATGGTTATCAAAGGGGAAAGTGAGGGGGGGATAAATTAGGAGTTTGGGATGAATAGATACACACTACTGTATATAAAATAGATAAACAACAAGGACCTACTCTACAGCACAGGGAACTATATTCTGTACTGTGTAATAACCTATAATGGAAAAGAATCCAAAAAGGAATATATATCATGGATAATATATATAGCTGAATCACTTTGCTGTACACCTGAAGCTAACACAATATTGTAAATCAAATTTTTTAAAAGCCAGGTCCTTGAAATTTGTAATGAGCCCATAAGACAGGCCAGAAAAAAGATGAATGAAAGTCAAATATATTTGAACTACTCATAGTTTTGGCCATCATTTTTTCAATCTACTTGCAGCAAGCGTGCACAAACTTGACTGTCTTGAGAACTTGGGAACCAGTAGCATTCAGAGATTCATCCCCTTCCTCCCCAGGCAGTGGGGCTGTTGAGCACATCAACGAATTAAACTCATCCAATCAGCTATCAGGTCTGAGGTCTTCCTGAGCCCTGGCTCTGGCACTCTGCCCTCCAACGGAGCTGACAGCCCTTCACATCATCTTCTCCCCTCCTCCCAGCAGGCTTCTGCAGGTCCCATCACTTGTGAGTACGCAGGTGTGACTTTCCCCATATGTTTACTGTCCCTCATTTGCCACATACAGAGCAGGGCATGCATGTCCACATCTGTTCCATTGGTCAGGATTTTATTATTTAGCTAATGAGCAGGCAATGAAACTGGTAAGGTAACCACAATTAAGTCCAACCTTCGCACAGTGAAATGCAGTGGTGGAGATACACAATTATTATTGCAGGGTTTATACTGATACACAGAGTCCAAAGAAACTTAATTCCTTCGTTTCCAGAGGAGGATTTTTTGCTAGGCTATCTTTTCCTAGTATAAAAATAGTACCTTCCAAGATAAGGAGTTTACAGTTGTCACAGTCAATTTATTCCCAATGAAAGTAGCTCTCTTTATCTGCTCTGATTCTATCTTCATAGAGTGAATTTGGATGCAGTCACCCAAAATTACTTCCGTTTAACCGCCCATTGTGAAATCATTTTTAAGCAGATTTTTTTAGTTGAAGAATGCTGATGGCCTTTATAAGTAGCAGGGCCTAATAGTTAAGAGTTTCTACTTCTAAGCTGCACTGCCTGGGTTCAAATCCCAGCTCTACTGACTTCGAGCAAAATCATCTCTTCCCATCTGTATACCTCAGTTTCTTCACCTATAGAATGATGATGATAGAGTTTGCCACATGAGCCTGTCAGAAGGATGAAGTGAGTTAACATATCTAATCTAACACTTAGAATAGTGCCTGCCATGAAATGTGTGCCAATAGTATTCTTTCTCACTCTAGATTCATCTCTATTTTTCTAGAGAGTATCCCTGTGCTACACATGGTTCAGCATAAAAGTGACCCTATCCTTAATGGCAGAAAAATAATTTTGAAGAAAATGTTGCTTTATGCTTCTGATTCCAAGCACACTCTTTTCTGTCGTGGAGAAAAGCTAAGATTTCTTAAGTGTTAACTTTATCCTTTTTCGTTAGCAATGGAGCCATTCACTTATGGCTCATATCTTGGTTGTCATTTAAAGGAAAATTATGATTTCATATATACATGTATAAAATTATACATACGTGTATGTGTATGAGTTTTCCAACAGACTCTGGGCAAGGTATTTGTATATGTTACTGTAGAACAACAGAAATAATTCCACAAGCCACATGGAAAAAACTCTTTCCCATCATAATTCTCTCATTGCTTTGGTCATATAAGATCAGGTGCATTCTTTCAATAACCCAGAATATCTAACTTACTATTAAAAACTTGTGTGTCTGGTTGCCATAGAGGAAAGCTATTAAAAAATATGATGGGTCTCACTGGAAAGGGATGGCCCAGTATTCCTGTCTCCTAGAGGCTCATTTGTGTAGATCATACTTGTTACTCCATTTATTTTGTGCACTTTCATAAGGAAAAGTAGATTTTTGGAAATCACACTGTGTCTTTCCCCTTAATAGCTCTAGAAACCATCTAATTTCTGCCAAGTTTTCAGAAAGGACAGAACTTTGAATCTTTCCTGAACCTTCAAAGGTATATACATATGAAGAAACACACTCCAAAAATAATTAAATAACAAGTATTGGTCAGACTGACTTTCTTCCAACCGTTTTAGACTCCTAGATCTTAAAAATGGGCTGCTTTGCAAAGTAGCCTACACTCCTTGCTTTTACTTTTTCATCACTTAATCCCTAAACCTTAGCATTCTATCTTCCACTGTAACTACTATACAGAAAAAACAAAAAATCCTTTGACGGCCATTTATGGCAACCTAATTGCCAAATACCAAATACTCATAAAATGGCCCTCTCTCTGCCCTCATCTTCACTAAACCCACCGAAACAATTTGATAGAGTCATTCATCACTACTAGATCACGACGAACTCGTTTCTATGATGACACTTTTCTGAATGTTCTGGCTCTGTCTCCTAGCCTGGCTGTGCTTTTTACACATTCCTTCAAATCTAGGCATTCCTAATTTCCATCTCTGACCTACATCCTGTACAATGTCATCTCTCTCAGTGAGCTCATTTAATGCCATGGTTTCAATGATTACCTCCACAAGCTTGAGTCCATTCCCACCCTCTCTAGAACTACAGCCCAGATTTCCAGCCATCTCTTGTATGCTACTGATTAAATACTGGCTGCCCAAATTCCAAAACTAAGCTCATCATGTCACCTTCCCTTCCCGAAACGAGCTCCTCCTACTAACCTTCCACTTTCTGTTTGTAATTCCATCTTTCTTTTAGTCACCTGGGTCTGAAAGATAGGAATCATCTTTGATTTTTCTCTCCCTCTACTCACTACACAAATCAATTACCGAATTCTTTTTATTTTTTCCATGAAATGACTCACAGTTACAACACTTTCATTCCAGTTTCTAGGACCACCACCAACATTAACTCCCCTCCTGAACTTCTGAACCTGATTCCTCACAAGCTCCCCACCCGAGCATCTCTCCACACTGATCTACCGCGTACATGTGCATACGCATGCTCACTCATGTATGCACTGGCGTCAACATCCTGGCTCCTGGCTTCCATGTTGTTATTCCAGTATAAGAAAATCTTGCCAGGAGCTACCAAACACGATGCCTTCGTTTGTCTTCTATGCGAGTCTGTTTGTGTTTTGTATATAGATTCATTTGTATTATTTTTTTGATTCTGCATTAAGTGATATCATATTTGTCTTTCTCCGTCTGACTCACTTCACTTAGTATGATAATTTCTAGTGCCATCTATGTTGCTGCAAATGGCAGTATTTCATTCTTTTGGCTGAGTAATATTACAGTGTATATTTAAATATATATATACATATGTATGTATGTGTGTCTGTGTGTGTATATATATATATATATATATATATATATATCGTGTCTTTCTAAGTCAGTCATCTGTTAATAGGCATCTGGATTATTTCCATGTTTTGGTTATTGTAAATAGTGCTGCTACGAACACTGGGTTGTATGTATTGGAAAGATTAAATTTTAAGATGGGTATTACATTCTGTACAAACTTTCAATTATTTAAAATATATATACTGAGACCCTTCCATATGTAAGATATACTAGAAGACACAGCAATGTAATTGATAAGGTCCCTGACCATAAGGAGTCTACAAGTTAGCAGAGAAGGAATAAAATGAATAACTAAGTTTTAAGGCAATGTGTACTAGGTGTCTTAAGAACAGAAATATCAAAGTCCTATAATGTCAGGACTCAAGTATGCCCAAGTATGGGGCAGATCCAAGCTAGAGGAAAAGAAAAATCTAAGGCATGTGAGAATGAGGGTTAAGGAAATGAACCTGGCTACAGAGGCAGTAGTTCACGTCCAAAGGGCAAGGCAAGTTCAGGTGTGGTTCAAACAGAAGATTTTAATTCAGAGACTATACCTCAACAGATATGGCATATAAATAATGATACGAAGAACATAAACAATAATAGCAGCTAATTTTTTGAGCATTTACTGTATGGCAGGCAATGTCCCAAGGATTAACTAAGTTCATCCTCCCAACAGTCCTATGAAGTAAGTATTACTACTATGCCGATTTCCACATGAGGAAAGGAAGGCTTAAAAAGTTTCAATTACTTTTCAACAGTCACTGAGGTAGCAGAAGGAGTAAATGGTAGCTGGAGACTAGGAATTAAGCACCTCTTAAAGAAAGGTGGAAGATCGTCCTGGGTGACCGTTTCACAGAATAGAGAAACAGCTGAAGTAACATCCAGCACCAGACTCGCAAAAGCACAGGGCTAGCGTGATCTGCATAAGTGCTATGGACTCCAAAGATAGCATGGGGATCCAGACTGAGAAGGAAACAAATGCTAAGCAACAAAACTGAAGCAGAAGAGTATATAAAAGATTCCACAGGGGAAAAAGGGATGGGGAGACAGTAAAGGCTGCGACCTAGAAGCTCACTCTCTAAAACACTGGATTCCCAGTCTGTGGAAAAAAGACTGAGCTTAAATCCAGAAAATGGTCGACCTGAGGCTCTTGTCATTCTTCCCTCCTGGAAGTGCTAGGCACACCTGAGCCTACACATAGGAAGCATCTGTCCCTCCAGAGGGATGGGTCACATTTTAGAAGTGCACCCACATTGGGTTATAAAAGGGCCTCATGGATGAGAGTTGAGTTGGGTATTCAAGAAGCAGAAGGACTTGTGAAGACTGGGCAAGAGAAAGGGATTTCTAATGAAGCAAAGACGCAACAGGGAAATAGGGAGCAGTTCTGTTGAGACCAAGTGTTGAGTTAGGAAAGTAGTTAAAGAAAGTAGGATTTGGGGACTCCATAAGGCATCTGGTAGGATAAACGATGCCATATAGAGTTGAGATAGTCAAGAGTCATTTTCTTCTACCACTGACTACTAATTGTTCAAGAATGATAAAAGGATAGGTTAAATATCAGTGCAGCATGAATTATACAGTGTGCCTCTTTCTAAGGCCTTTGACCCCTCCATCACCTCTATTGCTCACTGATTTGAGCCATTTCATTATTGAATTGGTTCTTTTTCCGGGAGAGGTTCCAGGCAGATAGGAGGTGACACTAAATCCATCGGTTCTGCTGCTTGTTAACAGTTCTGCCATTTGAAACTAGGGGGGAAAATGAAATTTGGAGATTACTTCTGGATTCGGTTTCTCTCCCCTATTTCTCCCCATCAATAACATGGAATGAGTCATAAGCCATAAATCTCTTCACAGACACGTTAGGGTTAGATAACTCCAATATTTACTTGCAAAGAAAAAGAACCTCATATGCCCATAAATGTCACACAGGAAATCTCTCTGCAGGCAGCTTCATTCCAGAACAACGCCCTCTAACGATGTCCTTCACACACAAAGGTACACACAGAGATGTATTTCCATTCATGACTAGTTTGGGATACCTGGTAAAATTCTTCTCGTCCTCCTCTTCTCCTTTTCTCCTCCGTCTTTCCTCGCTGATCATTTTTATTTGTATTTCCACTGCCACGGCTCCCTCCCCTTTCTCTCCTCCTCCACCCTGCATCTTCCCCCATCCACACACACACTGGCTCAAATAGAGCCACAATTCTCTTATACACACACTCAAATGTATTTCCTTCCACTATACTCAGGAGAGAATAATATGTGCCACTGCAGAAGCTTTTCTCAAACCTACAATGTGTGAAAGTTTATCATAATTACTATCAGTAATGGTCTCACACATTTTGTTAAAATGGCGGGAGGGGAAGGAACAAAGGGAGCAGGGAGGATGGTGTTTCTCTATTTGCATATGAAACTGGATCAAAGTTTCAAGGTGACAGTGAAGCTTCATCTACAAGAGACCACAGGGATCTGAAGAGAAACTATGTTAGAATAGCTGGAATGGGAAAGAGTGAGCACGTGTGGTTGATGAGGACAACATGATTGCCCTGCTGTTACCCTGTGTCCTTTCCAGGCCTCACTCCTCACTTAAGTGCAGAGCCGCCTGGCTGGCAATCACCGCACTCCTCAGTACAAGGAAACTCTCTGTGTGAAGCGTTAGTTCTTATGAACATCACACATAATTAGAAATTTTATAAGTCAGACAAAATAATATCCCAGTGGCTAGCATTAGGCTCTCTAAGATGCTTCATCTGCCTTCCAAGTGACGGTGACTTCTAATCCTTCAATATTGTTTGTCTGCTTCCTTATCTCCGCTGTTAAATATTTGCTAATATGCATGCAAACCATTACTAACACTGGAATTATCTTGACCTGTAGCAAATCCATCAAATATATTATTTTTTATATCTTTCAGCGTCTAACTTGCAAGCACTCATTTGGCCTCGCAACACCTTGCAAAGTAGGCATTATTAACCAAAACTCAAATAACAAAACCAAGTCATGGAGCTACTACGAGTTCAATGAATTCCTAGTTCATACAACTAGTAAGCACTGGAATGTAAGATTCTCATAAAGCTGTCTATCAATGTGTTTTAATACACCACACTGCCTTCCACAAATTAAAAAATCTGGTAATGGGACTAAGCAATTACCATTTTAATGTAAAGACTCTGAGGTGCACATTTTCATATAAATAATAGTTATAATGCCCCGCAGAGCACTTCCCAATTCCCTAAAACACTCTCATAAACGGTATGTCCATCCTCAAAGCATCGCAGGAGAGAAGAAGCACAGGCACTGATCACATTTTACAGACAAGGAAACTGGGTTTAAGAGAAAAGGAGGTTTGCCCGAGGCTACATGGTCATTAAGCAGTGGAAGCACGAGTCTGCAGGTCTTCCCAGCTTACTTTCCCCGCTGTGTTTAAAGCAGCTGTGAGCTGCATTAAGTTTCAAATTCTGTCTGATTTGTCCTGATATGATACGGTATGATATGATGTGATGATATGTAATACAGAAGAACACTTAGATAGTACTGAAGGGCACGAGGATGGGAGAGGAAGCTGATGCATACACGCTGGTTCTTATGGGAGGTGTGTGAGCATCCTTAGGGGCTAGCAGGTAGGCGAAGGTGAAAGAGAGTCAAGGTGCTCTCCAGGGGCCATGTGCTAGTTCATTCTGCCTGCAAGCAGGTGGCGAACCTTAACTCATTAAGGAGGGAAAGAAGGCAAGTTCTAAATCAATCTGATTGGCATCCTTGCCAGAGTTTGTGAGACATTTGTTAGTTTGATGTAACAAATCCCAAGAGGGATAATGTCCCAGCACAAAAGGAAGTTATATTATGCTCAAGTAAATTCCGCTTGAGTATTTTTTTTTAATCTTTTTTAAAAATTTATTTATTTATTTATTTTTGGCTGTGTTGGGTCTTCGTTTCTGTGCGAGGGCCTTCTCTAGTTGCGGCGAGCGGGGGCCACTCTTCATCGCGGTGCGCAGGCCTCTCACTATCGCGGCCTCTCTTGTTGCGGAGCACAGGCTCCAGACGCGCAGGCTCAGGAGTTGTGGCTCACGGGCCCAGCTGCTCCGCGGCATGTGGGATCTTCCCAGACCAGGGCTCGAACCAGGCAGACTCTCAAGCACTGCACCGCCAGGGAAGCCCCTCACTTGAGTATTTTTGATGGAGGGATAGCGGTCCCCCAAGCAGGATCCAAAGAGATCCACGTACTTTTCATGTATGGCTCTGCCATACTTTGCAAGTGGCTTCCAAGGTTCCCGTGCTTGCCTTCAGTTCAAGGGAAGGAAAAAGAATGTGGAGACTATCGCATGAGGAGGTTTACAGAAGCTATATCCCACTCATTTTCCATTGGCTGAATTCAATCACGGGAGAGCGGGATGTATTACCTTCCTGTGCACGCAAGGAGAGGAGAAACTAGATTTGGTGAATAACTAACACACTTTCCCAGAACTCTACCAAAACTTGCCTGTGTTTCTTTCGAATTGAATCCACACCTAATGATATCTTCCTAACAAGCTCATCAGAAAAAGTCATCCTTATTTTTACTCTTGGGACGCAAGTCCTGAAACACCTGTTATTAAGGCCCATAAAGAATAGAAACCATCCAATTCCACTTCAAAACTGATAGTTGCCGTGGTTCTTTCATAAATAGCTATATTCACCTGTTAGATCAGACTTTAGTTCAGCGTGGAAACAGAAATAAGCATAGCCTTGGGCTCAAGAGGATGGACTTAGGAAACCGAAAGTTCCAGATCTCAATCCTGACTGTGCCTTTTATTGGTGAGAGCTAATGTTGAATAAGTGCTAAGGACCAAGCCAGTTCTTAGCACTTCACATGTATAATCACAGTTAACTTTCACAACAACAATTTCAATGTGGATTTTATGGATGTTGAAACAAGTTTAGGGCTTGCTTCACTTGCCCAAGGACACAATCGAATACAGAACTGGGCTCAGACCAAGATTCCAGTCCTGTGCTCCTCTCGCCCTTACTGAACTTCTCTGAACGCTGGCTACTTCACTTGTAAAACAGGACTAACCATACCTACTTCACAGGTTTCTTGCAAACAGTAAATAAGCAAGTATGTAACACAATGCTAGGCACATAATGAAAGGCTTGATTTGTTACAGTTATTATTAAGCACCGTAAATAACTGCTCTCTCAGCATGAGCTCCAATCTACCGTAGTTTACTTTGTTCACCTTCAAAAAAAAATCTGAGAAGAATCTAATAAAAATATTCCTTATGACACATCCATTCGGCACACAGAGATCTCCAGAAATTTACCAAGGGGCAGCTTTTCTAGTAGTTAATAAGGGTTCACACAGCCTCTGCAGGGACAAGACATGATACAAAACAAATATGATCTTTAAAACATCTATGGAAGAAAAGAGGATGAAATATATTGGTAAGTTCATAATGAAACAGTCAGTATTGGCTGATCCATCAATCTATAAGCTGGCAGACCAGACAAGAAGGATAAATACTCTCATTATGATTTCAGCATGCCCCACTTCATTCTGTGTGAAATCTATGGTACACATTTTCCCCACCACTTAGCTGCTCCTTTGTCAGTTTCGACACAAGAACATTTCCCAGCTTTAGAAGTTCTGCTCTGCTGGGAATATTTTGTAGGCAGCAGTGCGTCAGAGCAGTTAGCAACCCTGGTTGAATGGCAAGGAGCTAAGGGCAGGAAGGAGCCATATATTTATTTCTTTAGGATGCTCAGTGCCCACGACAGGGATGGACAGAGAATAGAGGGTCGGAAACTAGTGATGGAGTGATTTCCCACCGACTCTATATCCACAGTCATTCTCCCTCCTCAGCTGACTGCTCTGCTCCCAGAAAGAACAGAAAATGAAACCATCCTGGGAGATGCCAAATTTCCCCATTTTTGGCTCAGCAAGTAAAATGTATGGATGATTTTGAGCAAAGTCAAGGAGAACAGAGTGTCGTGTTCATGGCACTGGGAGGAAACCAGTCTGACTAGGGCAAAGGTCACTTTTTAGAATGTGAGCTACAGAGCTGAATTCATGTGAGTATCAAGTCATGACAGAACTTGAAAGTCACATATAAAGCCAGACGTTCTGCTGTTCATTATCTCACTTAACTTTATTTCATCTTCACAACTTTCCTGTGAAGCAGATGATCTTGTCCTCATTTCATGAACGAATGCTCAGAGAAGTTAAACGACTTGCCCAAGATCACATGCTTCACAAGCATCCAAGAACAACTCATTTTTATTCTGAATCCAGTCTCCTGATGCAGTAGGCACTGGAGTATACTGGAAGGTTTTTGAACTTGCCAACTCAGTGCCTTATAATTGCATGATCCATGGTACTAAAAGTAGCCTAGAACACCATATACTTCCTCAGAGTTACAGAAGGTACCTACATTTTAAATCACATCACCATTTCCTGACCGCACATTTATCAGATCGTGGGGTTGTAGGTTAAGGGCAGGGGAGGCACACCTGGGCCTTTCATTCTGCGATACCTTTTTTACAAATGTTGCCCTTCCAACCCATACACATGTAGTTGGATCTCCCAGGAACCTCTCGTCTCCTTAGTCCTCTCACATCTTTCCTGAACACTTCACATAATAAATCACTTAACTGCCATCAACTCAAGGTTCTACCAACAGACCAAATGTAACAGCGAGCCAAGAATAGCTGGCTCTGCTAAAAACTGATGGCCAGCGATGAGAAAAGTCAATAAACTGAAAACAAAGAATAGAAAGCCTTTGCTAAATCATCACTTTCTAGTGAAATCATATCCATGCTATCCATAAACATCTGCCATAAGTAAGGATCATAACGAAAGAGCTAGAAAGTGGCTAAGCTTACAAAGCAGCAGCCTGTAGTCTTTGAACCACTAGAATTAGATGCTTCCGTTGACGTGATGGGCTGCTGACTGCACCCAACCATGGACATGGAAGAATCAATGGAAAATGAGTGGGATATGGCTTCTGTAAACCTCCTCATGAGATAGTCTCCATGTTGTTTTTCCTTCCCTTGAACTGAAGGCAAGCACGGGAACCTTGGAAGCCACCTGCAAAGTATGGCAGAGCCATACATGAAAAGTACCTGGGTCTCTTTGAATCATGCTTGGGGGACCGCTATCCCTCCATCAAAAATACTCAAGTGGAATTTACTTGAGCAAAATATAACTTCCTTTTGTGTTGGGACATTATCCCTCTTGGGATTTGTTTGTTACATCAAACTAATAAATGTCTCACAAACTCTGGCAAGGATGCCAATCAGATGGATTTAGAACTTGCCTTCTTTCCCTCCTTAATGAGTTAAGGTTCACCACCTGCTTGCAGGAAGAATGAACTAGCACATGGCCCCTGGAGAGCACCTTGAATCTCTTTCACCCAGGTCTCTGTGTACGAGCTACCTGTGGCCCATTCAGCCAAAGGCATCACTTAAACTTGAGGAAACAGCTTTAGTCAGAGCTGACACCCCAGCAGTCTTTAGAAAGCTAAAGGAAAAATCATAAATCATGCATATTTCTGTCTCTAGGAGGCACAAAAAAAAGAGAATGAATTCCTAAATTGATTGATGATACAGTTAACCCTTAATCAATGCAGAGGTTAATCCACGTAGAATTTATAGTCTGCCCTCCACATCCACAGTTCCTCCACATCACAGGATTCAGCCAACCACAGACCAAGTAACACCATAGCATTTACTACTGAAAAATATCCACATATAAGTGGACCCACAGAGTTAAAAGCCACGTTTTGCAAGGGCCAACTATATATACATACCAACTTGCCACATTTGAATGGAATTAGAAAGTAGAAGGGTCTTAACTTTACCTGAAGGGAATGAACTAAACCAGTGATTCTCAGAGAGCCGTCCGGGACCAGCAGCGTCCACCTCAGCTGGAAACTTGTTGAGAATTCAAGTTCCGGAGCCCACGCCAGGTTTCCTTAAATAGAAACCCTGTGGGCGGAGCCTGGCAGTTTGTGTTTCAAGGAGCCCTCCAGGTGCTTCGGATCATGCTCTATTTGATAACTATTGAACTAAGACAACCTACATGTACCTTTTCGACCTTAACTAAAGTAAAATCAGAGCCAAAAGTACACACAGAAGAAAGGAAAAGGAGATTGATTACCTAGGGTACAATAGTAAATGATTAAGTCCTTTCTACCAGTTTTGCATCCTTCCAGAACTTACATAGTTTCATTTCTTTCTTCCGTTTCCTCATCTCTAAAATGGGAAGAATAATATCATTTAGTCCACCAGGAAACTGTGAGGATTAAACAAAATAATGCTTGGATTCATAAAATGTGCCTGACACAATTGTGAGCGTTCAAAAATATTAGCTATTATTAAAGTCCAAATTAACACTAAAACCAAAACACCCAAACCTCAAGAAAATGTCCACAAGGATAATCAAATTTAAGCAAACCAAACATAAATGAGAAAATTTACAAATCAGGAGGAAAAAGCAACCAAATATAAATGAGGAAGAATAGTACACCAACTATAAATGAAAAACCGTACAAACGGAAAAAAAGAGAAAATTTCCCAATTGTGAAGGGAGTAACAGCTGGAGAGGTAGTTAATGAGATCTGAGAAGCATTCCATTAGTCCGGCTTCAATTCTGAAGAGGAAAAAGTAAATGTAACCTGCCCTTCCTTGGAGTAACTCATTCTGGGGGTAACTCATGCTCTCTTAACCTGGAAAATCAAGACTGGGGAGCAGAAGATGAGATAAAATATTCCACAGCAATACTGTGTTGGTTCAAAAATGGCCACCAAGTCCATTTAAAAAGCAAGAATTTTTAACAAAAGAAAACTTTCCAAACAGCAAGCTTTATTGCCAGTGAAAAACATAAAATAAGACCTGAACAGAATTTTTAAAAAATAACCTCTGCCTATCCAAACTCAAGTTTCAGAGGAAAGTTTGTAACCTGAAACCCCACTGAGTTTTTTTTAAGTTCACAAGGAAATTTCAAGAAATGATTCAAGGTTCAAACTTCAAATTATGGCAGAAGTAAGTGAGAGTTGATTTCAGTGAAGCAAAACGCTCTTAAAAATTCTTGGGTTATTTCAAAAATCAATCGTCTAACTGGCTGAAGACTTGGAAAAGCAGAAAGAAGCCCTTTGCAAGGACTTCCAACTCATTGACTTCATTCATCCAGAACCTGCCCTGATTGATCTGTCATCTTCCTCCCAGGGCAATGGAAATGATTTTCACTTCATCCATTCGTCCCTGTGGTGTTCTATTATTTAGCGCATTGTGAGCATGTCAACTGCAGAGGTAGAGATCAACCTGTACACTTCATGTCTAATTCAACCTTTGCAGGCGCATGAAGGCAGAAATATACGTATATGTGTGGATTGACCTTGGCAGTCACGCAAAGAGAAAAGAGTCATCTCGATCCCACCATTTTCCCCCTCCTGCTGTGTTTTCCAGAGCCCGTTCCTCCCAGACCTTGTGAGAGCATAGAAACAGTTCATGCCTTTAAAAGAATAAAGTGTGTGTTAGAGGGCAGAGATAAGTGTGTTACAGAGTAACTTAGAAGAACAGGTGGTACAGGAAGTAAGTTAATATCTGTAGCCAACTATGTTGAGTTATCCACAAAGAAAGGTGTTTCCAAAGACGAGCCAGGGTGAGGGACAGGAGAGTTGAGTTCCAGTTTCAGCTCTGCCCATTTGCTTTGCTACCTAAAACAAGTTAATCCTGCCTCTGGGGCTATTTCTGCATCTTTAAGGACAAAAGAGTAAACTATATCAGTGGTTTCCAAATCGGGATACTTATCAGAAGCCTTCAACTATATTTCTGGGCACCACCCCAGATCTTCTTCATCAGAATCACAAGAAATAAGGCCCAGGATATCTATTTTCCAAAAAATTCAGCTCTGGAATGGTTCGATTAGATGATCACTAAGGACCATTTTTGTTTTATATGTTGTATGCCCAGCATTGACTTGTACTCCAAGTAAAGAACAGAGAAGAAATGCCTTTTACCATCAAAAAACTTTAAATATAAATGGGAAGCAGTACTCCCAAGTTGTTCCGGTTTCCTACTGCTGAGTGGCAAATCACCCAAAACTTAATGGCTTAAGATGATGACATTAATTTTCCTCGTGAAGCTGCCATTTTGCCAGAGCTTGGTGGAGACAACTCACCTGTCCTCCACCTGGAACTCTTACACATGGCCTCTTCATGTGGCGCTCAGCTTCTTCCCAGCAAGGTGTTCGGGCTCTAAAGGTGAGCATCCTGAGAGAGGAAAATCAGCAGGAGTGGGAAGCCTTGTCCCTTTTAACACCCTAAGGTCACACAGCAGCTGGCACTTCCACCTCATTCTCTTCATGAGGGAGTCACAAAGTCCCACCCAGGTTCAAAGGGACGGAAAATAGACTCTGCTTCTTGAGAGAGTAGCAAGTTTCTGGAAGAGCAGGTAGGACCAGAAATATGTTGGGAAAATATAACCTGCCATACCAATGAATAAAGCAGAAGAGGTGTGACAGGGAATAGGGGAGGATGGTAAGAAATTGGACTGGAAAGGCACAGTATACAAGAGTATATATAAAAGAACTTGAAAATCAGGAAGAAGAGTTTAGACATGCTTAGGTAGGAAATTGAGCCACTGAAGGGTTTTGAGCAAAGATTTCTTTGAGCAAAGGATTCTTATGGAATTCCACCCTCAAAAGAGATACATATAGGAAATAAAGGTGAGCTTTGCAAAGCACCCTAGGGAAAGTGTGTTATAGGCCTAGAGAACTGAGCTCTGTTTCTTCTCTGTGACCTCCCTCCATTTCTACAGCTATACATTTAAAAAAGGGGAACAATGGGAACACTTTGGGTACCTACCACATGCCAGACATTTTGAATGTATTATCTTGTTTAAACATCACAAGAACAATCAGAGTTTAATATTATTATCCCCACTTTCCAGATGAGGAGACTGAAGCTCAGAAATGTTAAATAACCTGCCCAAAGTCAAAGAGCTTAGAGTCCATACAGCCACGATTAAAACACAAGTCTGGGGGCTTCCCTGGTGGCGCAGTGGTTGAGAATCCACCTGCCAATGCAGGGGACACGGGTTTGAGCCCTGGTCTGGGAAGATCCCACATGCCGCGGAGCAACTGGGCCCGTGAGCCACAACTACTGGGCCTGAGCATCTGGAGCCTGTGCTCTGCAACGAGAGGCCACGATAGTGAGAGGCCCGCACACCACGATGAAGAGTGGCCCCCGCTTGCCGCAGCTAGAGGAAGCCCTCGCACAGAAACGAAGACAGCCAATAAATAAATAAATAAATAAATAAATAAATAAATAAATAAAATACAAGAATCTTAAAAAAAAAAAACCACAAGTCTGACTACGAAGCGTGGACCTTCTCACTATGTCATGCCAGATGGCCTCATCATTTTGAAGGTGGAAATTATAAAACATTATATGTGTCATGCAAAAAGATAAATAATGTAGTAGTTTCTCTCTATGTATGCTTTAATGTCACACAATGGAAACTGAAAGCAACGGAAAGATTCAAATAATAGTTTCTGCTTTGGGCTTGGAATAAGAACTTTTTTGAGAGAAAACTGAAAGGCAGGAGGTAAATTCCAAGTTACCATGATCTGTAAGATGTATATCCTCTCCCTCACCACACACAGAGATGCGCCTCAGTGATTCAGAAAAGCATATCCTCTGGGCTTCCCTGGTGGCGCAGTGGTTGAGAATCTGCCTGCCAATGCAGGGGACACGGGTTCGATCCCTGGTCTGGGAAGATCCCACATGCCGCGGAGCAACTAAGCCCGTGAGCCACAGCTACTGAGCCTGCGCGTCTGGAGCCTGTGCTCCGCAACGGGAGAGGCCATGACAGTGAGAGGCCCGCGCACCGCGATGAAGAGTGGCCCCCGCTCGCCGCAACTAGAGAAAGCCCTCGCACAGAAACGAAGACCCAACGCAGTCAAAAATAAATAAATTAATTAATTTTAAAAAAAGAAAAAAGAAAAGCATATCCTTTGAAGAATCCAAAGAAAACTTCAATAAAGTGGAGAGAATCTGTAGAGATTGCACGGTCCTTCATTATTTCCTTTCTACTAAAAACAGTGTTGACGTCTCTCTTTTTTTTTTTTCCCCCCTTTTGAAATCGCATATTTTTCTTATTCTGAGATTCAATCTGCAACCTTGACCACACCATATCCCTGTGACCAGGGACAAATCAGAAGGTTGACAATGCTTGTTTTTAGAACTTTTATAGCAACTATTCACCCCTAAGTACTTAAAATGTCCTCTATTGATTGAAAAAAAAGTTTGTAATATTATTCTTGCCAGTGGAATTTATATTATAATAAGAGACTCATGGGTATAAAGAACAAATCTCATAGTAGAATTGAAGGCTTAGTAAAAGGCTGAGCATTATCTCATTTAAGTTTACAGACAACATTGGGAAATATTATTAGCATTATCTCACAGATGAGAAAACTGAGACAGCAGGAGCTGTTTAAGATCACGTTCAAGAAGGCTACAGCTTTTCGGGCTTCCCTGGTGGCACAGTGGTTGAGAATCTGCCTGCTAATGCAGGGGACACGGGTTCGAGCCCTGGTCTGGGAAGATCCCACATGCCGTGGAGCAACTAGGCCCGTGAGCCACAACTACTGAGCCTGCGCGTCTGGAGCCTGTGCTCCGCAACAAGAGAGGCCACGATAGTGAGAGGCCCGTGCACCGCAATGAAGAGTGGCCCCCCCTTGCCGCAACTAGAGAAAGCCCTTGCACAGAAACTAAGACCCAACTATTCAGAGCCAAAAATAAATAAATAAATAGATAGATAGATAGATAAATAAATAAATTTAAAGAATGCTACAGCTTTTCTTCAAGGAGGGCTACAGCAGACACGGGGAACCAGAAGCTCTTGCCCTCTGTAGCAGCCTAACGTCATATGGGTGTCTCTCCCAGACAGTCTGGGCCCCTGCAAAAATTGCAGAGAGCTATGCTGTTGATTCTCTTCTGCAATGGAGAGCATGAAGAACTTCCCACCGCTAGGCCCCAACAAGAGGAAATGGTGCCCATAGGATCGTGAGGCTAAGAAGGAGTCGCAAAGATAGCCTCCAACAAACCACTTGCCGACAGTTTCCACTAGGGCATCAGAGAAGATGCCAACCTCCTGTTCCCATAGCAACACGGGGGTGTGGATGAGCACCACCATCTCAGAGGTAAGGGTTAAACTACTAGGTGGGGCAACGGCTAGTTACAAGAAGTTACAAGAACTCTAGCATGGTGACCAAAACAAGCGCAGGGACAGATTCTCTACCGTACAGAATGGGATGTGCCTTACAAAACATACCCCAAAGCTCCCTCGGAAGCATACGAATGGTGACCAGCGGAAGCGGAAATGGGCTCTGCTTTATTCCTCAACGCCCACGCCCTTGGGCTCCTAGCCAACTGCTCACGTTGGTTCCCTTTGCTGTGGCCAAATCTAGGCACACTGGCTGTCTTGGCATTTCATGGCCCAGTGTGATAAGTGGCTGATTTATGTGGAGGAGAAAAGCCAGGCTTTCTCATTTGCATATTTTACCTTATGGAAATTTCCTTTCCATCTCATACCTCTCCCAGGGCTGGCATTTGGGTCATTTCCTTCTCCAGTTGGCTTTGTCAAACAGCAGCCAATGGCCTGGGCGTTCGGCCACAGCAGAGGGCCAGGCAATGCTTGACTGAGATAAAGTGCATTTGACTTGGCAGGTGTGCCCAAGGCCCCCGAGGGCAGTGGGAGGTGCGCTTTATCTCACTATTCAGAGCCGTGCTGCTGGGGGAGAATGGGGCATTGGCCCAAGGATAGACAGAGGCCTCTCTCATTTTAGCACTGGCCTACCTTGGAGAAGGCAGGCTTAGGTTTAGAATGCCACCTTCCAAACCTGGCAACTTGCACACCAGAAAATCTGACCGAACAGTCAGGAAGGTGAAAACAATACACTCAGAAATCTTCCCCAGACACCTGCAGATACCTTGGATCAAGGACTTCCTGCCACCTCACTCAGTGACCTTGGAGAAGTCACACGGCCTTGCTCTGCCTCCAATGCAACATGACATGAATGCCTTCCTACAGAGCTGCTCACCAAGAACTCAGCAGACTAAGAAAAACGACCTTTGGAGTGAGAATTTTTTGGACGAAATGTGCTATGTCATTCTGATAGTCAAATGTATACTTACCCATTTTTTTGACATTCATGGCTGGGCGGAATTTTTTAAAGAGGGGTCATATTTCCAGAGCTTCTAAATGAAATCTATAGTTTGACAAAAGCACAGGAACTTTTGTGTAAAGTTGAAGATAAAATATCCACCTAGGTGAGCTCACTGAGGACAAAGACTGCATTTGTCCCATCCACCTCTGTATCTTGAGTGCCTGGCATGTAAGTGCACTGATTAATATTCGTTGAAATGAATGACAGAGAGAACCAACTTAAACTATAGGGATATGCCTAGTCCCATACTTAAAACAAAGTAGGCCCTCAAGTTTGTTTTTTTTTTTCTTTTTTTCTCCCTTCCTTTTCTTCCAATGTTGCTAAAAATACAAAGCTGTTTCTAGGTAGGCAGCAAACATTAAATATCTTTCAATGATATTGAGTTCCTAAGCATGTTTTTCTAATGTTTTCTTCATCTGGCTCTCTAATCTTTATTTTAAGACTAATTTGTTTGTGTTCCATCTTTTTTTGAAGGGCGTTTTGTATACTTGGGGAAAAAAAAAATCAATCCAGGCCATCAATATCAAAACATTGTCCAGTAAAACTATGGGGCATTTTAGAAAGAAAAGGGAGGAGATTCAGGCAAACAGACTAAGTCACTTATAAGGGTTAAAAAAAAAAAAAAACAGATTGACATTACACTTTACACCAGCAATGGTTTACCAGAAGACAATTGAGTAATATATCTAAGTTGCTCAAGGAAAGCAAATGTGAGCCAAATATTTTCTATCCATTCAAACTGACCTTTAAGTATAACCGCCACAAAAAAGAAAGAAAACTGTCATGAACATGTAAGACTAGGATAAATATTGTTCCATCAGCACTTCCTGAGAACTCTTCTGGAAAATGTGCTTTTCTAGAATCTGGAGAGGCACTGGCAAAAAGAATGTTGTTGCGCATTGAATATATATTTACCTGTAGAACTGATTTATGTTTAATTTTTGTATGATAATTTCATAAATTGCTACTTTACTAAATTCTTTTTGTTTAGAGTAGTTTTTCCATTGATTCTTTTGGGAATCAAGCTACCATCCGCAAATAGAGATAGTTTTACTTCTTCGTTTCAATTCTTGTACCTCTGTGTTTGAGTTCCATCCTTGGAGGGGGAGGAGGGTGGACAAATGAGAGAATGGCAGGATAGGTCTAATGTAGCCCTACACTGGGACACCAAACCAAAAACATGACTAGTAGAGGGTCAGCCATGTACAGAAAAAGATATATTTTTGAATGACTTCCATAGACTTCTATACTGTATATGAGAGGAGAGAGAAGGGTTGTTAAGTAGATAGACCTCTAGAATTCCAGAAATATTTTTCAACCTTGAATTTAGGATGGAAAACAAAATATGCAAGTAAGAGAATACTGGAGAGATCATTCAGCTCAACCCTTTGGTTCTATACACTGGAAAACTAAAGCTCAGAGACTACCCAAGGCCACATAACTCAACAGAGTCCAGCCATGGCCTTCATCACATTTGTTTCACCTTCTAAGCCAAGATGAATCCCTAGCCTGTTGCATGTGCTAAGGCCAGAGTTCACAGGGCATATATCACTTTACTCAAAAGGAATATTGGACAGAGAGCCAGTGGTACTTTTAGTGATTCTTGGGTAAAGCAGACCATTTGGAATCAGCTTCTTTGAATAACAGGGTTGGCAAACATCACACAACTTTGGCCTGTCAAAAACTAGAAGGAGCCAAGTGTCTCGGACGGGCTTCAGATTCTAGTGTCAACTTGATTTTGTAGATCAAGTACAGCAAAGACCACCAACTCATTTCCATGGAGACAACATGCTCAGAGGACTTTTGAAGTCATAAACTGAGTTCTAGTATTGGCTCTGATTTCAAGTGATTTAATAATGCAGACGAGACTACTCACTGCTCCAGGTCCTCAGAGGAACTGGAAGAGACATTTTGTAAGTTCACTTCCACATGTAAGTGTCCATGATTCCATTACACATCCGATTACCCTGAGAAAAATTTCAGCAGACACCCTTGAGCCATGTGGTAAAAAGTTAGCTGCCACAACAGCTTAATGAATTTTCACTCCACTCAACAAAACAATGTTTTGTCCATAAAATGTGCTCTCCTTTACAGCTTCTAAACCCTCACTAATATGTCTCAAAACAGAAATGATAATGGACCCTCTAATATCTTAGGGGTCAAAAAGGATTTTAAAGCCATTATTTCAGGAGAAAATTGACAGGGGATTTTTTTTTCTTTTTTTTTTTCAGATGATATTTTCTATGAGCTCATTTTATTTCCTAAAAAGGCTTTTACATGGGCAATTGTGATATTTAATATCTTTAATCTTCTACATAAATCAAAGCCTCTTTTTCCTTATAGGTTCGGTGTGTTCTTGAGCTCCCACTCATTTGTCTACACCTTAGGTACTGAAGAGGTTTAGCCTCAATTACATTCAACAGATTCCAGGTATAATCTCAGCAGAAGTACACAAACAGATAAATGAAAACCTCAGGCAGACTCTGTTGGAATATCTTGGTACCATCAGCTCTGGTTGCCAATTCTACTCAACCCATTTCCTGCTTCGGCAGCCCACCTTGGCAAACATCCTAAATGGCCAAGATCTAAAATATCAACACAGTGAGGGTAACTATCATCGACCGTTTTTATTAATGGTTTCTTCAAGACCATATCACAGTCCGATGAACATGGAGTTGTTCATTGTGGTTGTTCTAAAAGCAGCTAATAGCAGGATGTAATTGGAAGCAGCTTCGGCTCACTTACAAAACCCTTGCTCTGTTAATTGTGATTTCACAGCCCACTAAGCAGCGCAGCCTGGAGCTCACGTTTCTGCAAGGAACAGTCAGCATTCTGTTAGCCCGCCCTCCCCACTGTTGTTTTCCCTGTCGCCCTGTGGTAAACTTCACCGTTTTCAAAAGCTCAGTAGACAGAGGTAGTTGCCTTCCTCAAGACAACGTCCTTTTTCTTTTTCCCTACCTGGCAGCAGACAGCCTGTGGACACATCTATTATTTTGCTTTTTGCTTTTGTCTTAACCTTTCACTTTTTCACCATTGTTCTCAGAGCAACAGCATGTGGCCAATACACACCTTATGTTTCCTACAGCTAGCTGCCGTCCATCCTTGCGACTTAACAATGGAAGACCTCTTTGTCTGCCTTGGCTCACCCGGCTAGTATCCCTGACTCTTTCTATAACAAACTGTCCCCTCAGGAAGGCACAGCATTGTCTAATGGAAGGAAAATATCAGCAGGAATTCCAAATCATTTGTGGGAAAGTAACAGGTCTCTATGTAGAAGAAGAAAATATATTGGAAGAATCTAGCAGTGTGCTACATCCACAGAAATAGGCACCACATGCGGACTAGATTTCATCCAGGGCAAGAGCCCTTAACTAAGTGTTCAGTCAAGATCCTAAAATAGGGATCTCCTTACCCCATGGGATTCAGATTCTTCATATGAAAAATGGAGAAGATCAAGGGTCAATGTGGACTATTTCTAAGGCTTTCCTATTGAAACATTTTATCATCTACAAATACTCACACATATTAAAAACAAGAACACAAATAGTGATGCCAAGGATAGTGGCTATTTGGAGGAAGGAGCAGTGGAGCTAGTACATTAAGAGGTATGGGACTTCCCTGGTGGTCCAGCGGTAAAGTATCCGCCATCCAGTGCAGGGGACGCGGGTTCGATCCCCCTCAGGGAACTAAGATCCCACATGCTGCAGGGCAACTAAGCCCGCGCGCCACAACTACTGAGCTTGTGCGCCTCAACTAGAGAGCCTGTGTGCCACAAACGACAGAGCCCACACGCCCTGGAGCCCACGAGCCACAACTAGAGAGAGAAAATCCGCACACTACAACTAGAGATAAGCCCGGCGCCACAAGGAAGAGCTCGCGTGCCACAACGAAAGATCCCTCATGCCTCAATGAAGATCCCACATTTGGCAACTAAGACCCAACACAGCCAAAAAAATAAAGAAAATAAATAAATAAATAAATAAATAAATAAATAAAATATTTTTTAAAAAGAGGTATACCGTGAAATTTTTCATGGAATTAGGCTACTGTCCTGGTCACTGATTGTCATAGAATCCACTCAAAACCCCAGAAAGAACCCTTATCTTCTTTTGACTCACCCACGTCAAAGATACCTTCATTGTTCTTGACTCTCATCTGTCAAGCCTTCACAGCTCAAATAATGCATTCCAGGGGAGTATTAGAGGGCAACTTTGTTTCGATCAACAGGGAAACAGCATTGAACACACTCAGATGCTAAGGTTCTAGTGAGGGTTTTCATATAAAGTCCACACGACGTAACATTTAAGGACATCCATATGCTCATTCTTTGTGCAGTTTTAACTAAAGGTGCTATTTCTCATCAATAAAATCAGAGCTCAGTTTCTAATTCTTCCTACACCACAGGTTTTCGACCTAATGAAGAAATAAAGTTTTTGAACAAAATCTGCTTTCCCTGGGTATTCAGTTTTCCTCTGGGTGTCAAGTGACATACCATCCTTTGGGTAGCATCTGTGTGTCCCACCGCAGGCCTTATAAAGTGGCAGCCCTCCCACTGTGAAATGGGTCACTGGCAGGCTGTGGAGGGGATGCTTGGCTAGTTCAGCTTCTACACCACTGGGATAATTTTGCAGGAATTGCAAACAGGAATTGCAGTTCAGGGCTTTTGAAATTCCCCAAGGTTATTACTCGATATGTTCGCTAAACAGTAAGGTGGAAATGGCTTGTGCTAAGCCACAAGTTAAAGAAACATCTGGACAGTGGATGGACTTGGCTCCAAAGATGGCCATGGTGAGAAAGCTAATGGGTGCCAGGTGTAGAAACAAATTCATGTTCAAAGGTCCCCTCCCTAGTTAGGATCATCTCCAAGAGTCACGGCCTAGAGGAAAGGGTCTCCTGAAACTAAACTAGAACCCGTATAGACTTGAGACAAAATGTTTTGAGGCAATGATACTTTAGGAATCTAAGTGAAGCAAACACAAATGCATTCAAAGAAAGAGAAGCACGAGAAAGACACTCAAGCCACCTGAAGGTGTCTTACAGCTCACACTCTTCTTATCTGTTCCCTGGGATATTTGGACACAATTCTCAAAGGCAGGGAGTAATAAAAGGAAGGCCAAAGAACTGGAATCAGACAGATCTGTTCTACTGCTCAGTGACCGAGGAGTCCTGAGCAAGAGGTGCTCAAGTCTGCCCCTAAACCAGCCTTATTCATCTATTTACAACAGAAATCTTGGGAAGAGTAAATGACCACAACTTACAAATAAGCTCAAAAAAATGTTAACTACGTTTTCCATTCAGGAATGAGGATCTAGTGAAAGAGAAAACTGCGATTTATTGTAAAGTGTGAAAGAAACGAGAAAATAGTCATTTATAGCCAACAAATCATTCTGGCGCACCTGCTACGTGTTGCCTGGCAGTACATCACCCATCGCTAGAAAAGACCATACTAACCTACACAGATCTGCTAGTTCTCCTAAGTCTAGCTACGATAACTGGTTTATTCAAAGCTTGCCAGGAAGAGTGTCCAACAGTTTACTTTATGACCAATAGCAGGCTTCTGCAATACAGACTATGACCGAACATGTGACACAAGTTCTGTCTAGAATAATGCAACTGGGACAAATCAAATGATGGAGACTTTGCTCAGTGCCATGAGCTAACCAACCGAATTAACTTGTCCAGACTAGAAAATTATGCTGAGTTAAGAATGACAACAGAAAGCATCAAATGTTATGTTGGTGTTTCCTAGGAGCTAAAGAAAATGGTCTGTAAGAGAGAAGAGAAAAGAAGTGAATGGGTAAAGTGATTGAAACTGGTGATGCTAACACAAAACTTAGACTGACAGGAGATGTCTGAATCTGTTCAAGGGACCACAGGTAAAGAACACAGGTTTAGAGCAATATGTTGAATAGACTGAAGTGGAGAGAAGAGAGGTGTGTGACATCCAGCTAGGAGGCAGCTGCGGCAGTCAGAAACAAAGACCAATAGAAGGTTGATGTCATCTCACAGTAGCAACAGAGAAATGAAAGCCAAGTTTGGAGCTACTGAGGTCAAAACAGCAATCAGGATTTGGTGAAGGCTTGGGCATAGAGAAAATAACGTGTACCTAAAAGATGGGATGAGAAGGATAATGAAAATCAACTTTCCATACAATTATTTGTGACCTTTTTCAATATGAAAGCCCATGGTAACGAAAAACATGGGGCATAAGGAAGGAAGATGATAGAAGCAAATGCCTGGAGATATATTCTCGGGACTGCTGCTTACTCACATTTTGATCTTGGGCCATGAGTTTGCCCCTGTGGGCATCAGTTTTGCACGTGTCTAAAATGGTACCAGGCATCGCAGAAGGCAGGATGATCAGACTCAAAGATTAACTGCCGAGGCCACGGGGAGGGGGAGGGGAAGCTGGGACCAAGTGAGAGAGCGGCAGGCACATATATACACTACCAAACGTAAAACAGATAGCTAGTGGGAAGCAGCCGCATAGCACAGGGAGATCAGCTCGGTGCTTTGTGACCACCTAGAGGGGTGGGATAGGGAGGGTGGGAGGGAGGGAGACGCAAGAGGGAAGAGATATGGGAACATATGTATATGATTCACTTTGTTATAAAGCAGAAACTAACACACCATTGTAAAGCAATTCTACTCCAATAAAGATGTATAAAAAAAATTTTAAATGGTACTGATGAACCTAGGGGCAGGACAGGAATAAAGACGTAGACGTAGAGAATGGACTTGAGGATATGGGGAGGGGGAAGGGTAAGCTGGGACGAAGTGAGAGAGTGGCATGGACATATATACACTACCAAATGTAAAATAGATAGCTAGTGGGAAGCAGCCGCATAGCCCAGGGAGATCAGCTCCGTGCTTTGTGACCCCCTAGAGGGGTGGGATAGGGAGGGTGGGAGGGAGATGCAAGAGGGAGGGGATATGGGGATATATGTATATGTACAGCTGATTCACTTTGTTATAAAGCAGAAACTAACACACCATTGTAAAGCAATTATACTCCAATAAAGATGCTAAAAAAAAAAAAAAAAAGATTAACTGCCTATGGAAAAGGCAGTGGTACCTGCAGCCCTTGGAACTCCGCCAGATGATTTGCCCATCCTGCCTTGAAACGGTAATCTATCATCACAACCCGTGTGGGAGAAGCAAACGATTATGGCAATGAGGGCAGGAGTCTTTGGGTCCTCATCAGGTTTGGCATATTGGAGTGTGCTCTGCCAAAATCAATTTGGTTTACATTCCAAATTTAGGTTTTGATGGTTATCATGGCCCCAAGAAACCGTATTTTTACTGTATTTAGCCAGGATGCTGTCCCACTCATCCTTGTATCCTTAGAACCTACCAGAGGGTCTAGCATGTAATAGATACAGTAAGTGATTTATTTAAAATTGTTAAACAGAATTTATTGAACACTGGAACATTAGAAAACCAAAGACTAGCTCCCTTTGCTTTTCAGAACTCAAACTATGACAGCCTCAGTTGCCTCACTTCACAATGAGCCTGAAGTTCGGCTCCTCTCCTTGGAGCTCGCTGTTCACCTTTCTGGTCCCGTCCAGCCTGAGCTGTTAAATTGCAGGTACCGACTGTCAGATTGCTTATGACTGGTGTATGGGTCAATTACACTCCGATTCCTGGTTTTTGCTTAAATGCAGGAAGGAAAACAAAGTGCCTGGCTTCCTATGATAATGAGAAGGAGGGCTCTCTCTGCATCGCCCACACTCACTCTCGATAAAGTAAGTCACCTCATTTTCCACCAGGGCCTCTCACCAGGCATTAAGGGATTCTCTCATCAGGGCTGGTGTTGTCAAAAAGCCCACAGCTGTAAGTTTATGTCAGTACCCCTGTGGCCAATTTGTCATAAAATCATTTTAAAAAATGAGCATCCGCGTTCCCCATTCTTTTTCACTTTAGCCTTGCTTTCTCTTTTTGAATTTTCACTGAAGTGTAATATACATACACTTCACCCGTCCTAATTGTGTATCCATCATAATTGTGCAGCTTGATGAATTTTAACAAACTGAACACTCCCCGTGAAACAAGAACCCAGATCAATAAACAGAAAGTTACCAGCACTCAAGAAGCACTCTCATGTTTCTTCCACTCATTAACTTCCCACATCCCCAAGAGTGAAATCCATCCTCACTTCCAACACCATAGATGACTTTAGCTTGGTTTTGGCTTTGCTATAAGCAGATTCATACAATATGCACTCTTTTGTGTCTCGCCACCCCTTTATTGCCTGGGGAAATGGGTCTTTGTGCAACAACAAGGCACCAAAATTTCATGCTGGTGACTTGGGCAGTATACAAGGAAAGGAAAGGAAACCTTGAGGCTGTGTTATAGGAAGACTTTGTGTTAAACTTGGTCTTTTTTTTAAAACACAGATTAAGGTTGTTGGAACCAGTTTAAAAGTTCAAGCTACCCAAGAGACACGAGAGTCCAGCTAGTTGAAAATCTATGACTCAAGCTACAGCTGTGTGTTAGCAGCTCCCTACATTTGGATGTGGACTAAAACAGAGAGATCAATTCTCCCTGAAAGGCAGGCAGGGACTGGCTACGGGGGCAGAAGGCAGTGCAGACTTGTTGGCACAGGCAGAGGAGTTGCCGTGGAATTTAAAGACACCATTAGTACTGCCACAAGGGCCCAAACCCTCTGTAGCTGAGGCCCCTAATGCTTTGGGATCATGAAAATCAAGACAGTCTTGCTGGCAGAATCTTAGTAACTATCTGCTCTTGGCATATGAGTCAGTTAACGTCCTAGACCGGATTGACCCAGGGTAAGGGGTTCCCAGCGCCTCCTAATGAAACTCAATATGACAGGAGAGAATCAAGGGAGGAGGGATGAAAAGAGGTTTTTCGGAAGAAGCAGAATAAATCAATTGGCTGTGAGCACCTTCCATCTTTTTCTTAGGTGGTCACTTTCCATCTTCTCCAGGCATTTTATGGTCTTAGCAAACATAAACACTGAACAATCTAGAATTCACTGGACATCTTAGAAGTTAGGGCCCACCTTGCATCACTCAGGCAGCCAGCAGTTCCCCAAGGTGACAATGGTCCTTAACATCAGCCAGGAGAAAGACAGGATACCTGAGGCTTAGCAGTAGGTGGTCTGTTCACTAAAGGAGGAAATAGATGAGGTAGTCAAAGGTATCCAGTCCTGGATCAACCGTAGCTTTGAACTAGAGGTGGTTATATGGAGAGTCCAGAATACCTCCCAAATTCACTGCAGCCGTTGACAAATTATCCTCACTACTATCATTCTAATAGTAGCTAACAATTATTGAGCTAATGTTACGTGTTAATTATTTCATTTAGTCCTAAAAGCAGCCCCACGAGATAGGTGCTAATTTTGTCTCCATTTTACACATGTGTAAAATGAGGCAGAGAGAGGGCCATATGCTAAGGCCAGGAAGTAGATTCCAACATTTGTTTGACAACAGAGCCCACATTGTAAAACAGTGGCTTTCAAGCCTTTTTTTTTTTTTACCATGACCCAGAAAGAAATTATTTTACACTGTAACCCAGAACATACACGCATACACACATAAATACACATGAAAAAAGTTTTAGAAAATAATATTCACCCTTACTCCATGCCTTAGATCATTGTTTTGATATTTACTAATATATTTTAAACTTTTCTATTTCCTTTTAAGATGCTCATTACAACTCACTCACATATTTCATGACACATGAATAGCTTGTGATCTGCAGTTAGAAAAACACTGTCTAAAGCATGATGCTGTACTGCTTTCTCAGGCTCTTCGTATTTCATTCTCTAGGAATGGACTTTACAACCACATGGTTAAATTTACCACCAGTGGTGTGCTGGTAAATGTTTAACAACTAGATCTTTGGGACTTGTGAAGGGACTGGTTATTAACATTTGCTGATTTCTGCACTGTAAATACTCCCACCGTGGCCAATTTGAAGCTATCAACATGACATCACTGAACACGGACTGGGGAAGAAATATTGATGAGTGGCTCATGAGAGCTCATACCAACCAACTAAAGCACACCAATACACTTCCCCAAAATTTTCATCAAGAACTGAGAAAATAGGTCTTATGTCAGTGACTGGAAGGGTTGGAGATGATTTCTCGGTGATAATTAATTGCCAATTTCATGGCAATTAGTCTAAGCCCACAACCCCACAGTGTCTAATATATATATCCAAGTTGTTTCTATTTGAGCATGGGGTTCTCAGCTATTATAACTTGAAGAATATTAATCAGGCCCTGATACTTCATTGTCTGTACACTGAGGTATTTAAAATTCCATGATTAAAAATGTTTCTCTTTTTTTAAGCTAATGTTTTGGCCCATTTAAAACTTTGACTATTCCTAAATAGGTAACAAAGTAACTTGCATTAATGTGCTAAAAACCAATGGCTTAATATATCAGATGACTTTATTTGTGATAAGTAAGAGAATTGAGAAAATGGGAATTCTGATAAGAGTATGAAGGAATGTATGGCTTTGGAGTAGTTGCATTTCTAGGAAAACCCATCATAAATAGGGTAACACAATGGAAACCATCACAAATCCTGGTACCATTTGAGATGCAGGACAGCATCAGGCATCTGTGGAAGGGCATAACTGAGTAGGAGGAAAGTTACAGTATTAAATCAAATAATCTATTTAGAACATTATAGTTTCTGGCACAGAGTAGTTGCTCAATAAATTTTAGTATCTTTAAGGTAGGAGATGGGAAAAAAGTGAGGCTCTATTCAGGAATCATTTAATGAAAAGTGACATAAAACAGATTTCAAATTGACATAAGCAAAGAGGAATTTATTATCTCACATAACTGGGAAATCTTAGCTGGATTTAAATAGCATGTACAATACTGTCAGGTCTCACTATTTCTCCATCTCTTGGCTTTGCATCTCAGACAGGCTCTTGCCTCATGGTGGTAAGGTGGCTGCCAGCAGCTCCAGGCTTACATCCATTCCTCTACGTCACTCTGATAGAAAGGGGATGCTTTTCTCCTGGTGGTTCTAGAAAATGTTCTCACATTAAGCCTGGTTAGCAATGATTTGGTCACAGGCTCATTCTGGAATGAACTGCTGTGGTCAGGTACATATCACACTCTGGTTAGTCATGTGTGTCCCAAGCCACCTAGCAAGCCAGGAATGGATTCACCTTGCTTTATGAACATAAGTGTTGGTTCCCAAAGGAAAACTGTGGTATGGTTTCCAGAAAAATTGGAAATGGATGCTAATCCATCAAACTACAAGTAAAAATCCAGTTTTGTTCAAGCTGTTAAGAATTCTGTTTAAAACTGAATCATTCCCCAAATTTCCAACATCTTATTCAGCAAGTCAGTTCAGGGGTGATATGCAAAAAGTTTAACAACTGGCATCAAGTTAAGAAAATGAACAGCAGCCATACCTCTTGGAGCTGGAACCTAAAAACTCGACTCTGCCAGAATTGAACACTTTTCTAGCTGAGACATGAAGGAATTGAGGGAGGCAGTGGGGGAATGAGAGTAGTCAGGGAAGTGGAGGAATATTCAAAGGGCTTGGTAGATTGCCTATTCACCACCTGGATGAAAGTACTTCAATATTTTAACAACTAGAACAACTATACCAGTGTGTACCACCAGGGCTTCAACCTTGACTGAATCTATTTGCAGCTATATCATAAAGAAGAACGTGCTGTCAGCTATGACCCATCTTACATTCAGAAGCATGGCCTTTGAATTAAGAGATTGTTCTTTTAGCAGAACTCCAGAAGGGGCAAAAAGGTTTTCCGCTAACAAGATCTAGGATAACTACTGGGCATATACCCTGATAAAACCATAATTCAAAGAGTCATGTACCACAATGTTCATTGCAGCTCTATTTACAATAGCCAGGACATGGAAGCAATCTAAGTGTCCATCGACAGATGAATGGATAAAGAAGATGTGGCACATATATACAATGGAATATTACTCAGCCATAAAAAGAAACGAAACTGAGTTTTTTGTAGTGAGGTGGATGGACCTAGAGTCTGTCATACAGAGTGAAGTAAGTCAGAAAGAGAAAAACAAATACCGTATGCTAACACATATATATGAAATCTAAAAAAAAAAAAAAAAAAATGGTCATGAAGAACCTAGGGGCAGGACAGGAATAAAGACACAGACGTAGAGAATGGACTTGAGGACACGGGGAGGGGGAAGGGTAAGCTGGGACAAAGTGAGAGAGTGGCATGGACACATATACACTACCAAACGTAAAATAGATAGCTAGTGGGAAGCAGCCACATAGCACAGGGAGATCAGCTCAGTGCTTTGTGACCACCTAGAGGGGTGGGATAGGGAGGGTGGGAGGGAGACGCAAGAGGGGCGAGATACGGGGATATATGTATACGTATAGCTGATTCACTTTGTTATAAAGCAGAAACTAACACACCATTGTAAAGCAATTATACTCCAATAAAGATGTTAAAAAAAAAAAAAGATCTAGGATAAATGCAAACATATACACACAGGGAGGAGTAAAATCAGACTATAAGATAAACCAAATAATATTGGAATTCATCTTTTCTTACCATTTTTTAATTTGTGACAAACATAATTCTCATGAACTCATCGTGACAATACTTCATAGTTAGACTTACAGGTATTCTTCTACATTGAACCACATTTTTACCATTTCTGGTGCTCTTCATTCTTTCCTGTTGATTTGATTTTCCATCTGGTACCATTTCCTCTTCCTTTGAAGTAATCCCTTTAGCGTTTCTCTGCTGTAAGTCTGCCGGCAGTGAAATCTCTCAGTTTTAGCTGCCTGGAAAAAAGTTTTTATTTTACCTTCACTCTTGAAGTATATTTGAACTAGAAGTAGAATTCTGGGATACTTAACCAGTTTTTTCCCAGAACTTTAAAGATTCCATTGCATCATGGCCACCATTGTTTCTGAGGAAAGTGATCCCTCATTCCTATTGTTACCCACTAATTGGGCTGTTCCACTCTGTTTTCAAAGTTTTCGCTTTATTTTTGGTTTTACCAATTTGGCGATGATTTGCCTACGTGGGTTTTATTTGTATTTATCCTGCTTAGGGTTTGCTGAGCTTATTGGTTTTGTAATCTTACGTTTATCACCAAATTGGGGGGATTTTCAGCCATTATTTCCTCAAGTATTTTTTTCTTCTTCTTCCTCCTCTACTTAAGAAACTCAGATTATACCTCTGTTAGACCACTTACTGTTCAAAAGAACTCTGAAGCTTTAGTTAAATTTTTTTCAGTGTTTTTTCTATTAGGTCAGATTAGATAATTACTTTTCACTGATCTTCAAGTTTACTGACTATTTTGCCATCTCCAATCTGCTGTGCTCCTCTACATACACCCAATGAAGTTTTTATTTTACATATTTACTAGATAATTAAATATGTATTTTGGATATTTACTTTTGTGTTCTAAACTTTCTGCAGCTTTTTTTCATAGTTTCAATTCTCTGCTGAGATTCCTCATCTACTCCTTCATTTTTTTTAAGTCTTTGAACAAATTTATCTTTATAATAGACTATTTAAAGTCCTTATCTGCTAAGTTTAGAATGTGGATCATTTTGGGACCTATTTCTAATGAAGGCTTTGTCTCTTTACTTCAGGTCCCATTTTCCTGTTTGCTTACATGTCAAGTGATTTTTGGCTTGTATACTGTGGAATTATATTGCGGGCAGGCTCAAGTATGTCAACTTCCTTTAAGAGTTTTCAGTTTTGCCTTAGGAGGTACTTAAATAACTGTGGATCATTTTAGCTTTGTTAAGTTTAGTTTTATTCTTTGTTAAGGCAGGTGTATTTTGGATGTAGTCCTAGGGCATGCCCCTTATTCCAGAGCTTGATTCTTACTCATGGAGGGTAAACTTTCTGGGAATTTTATTGAAAGTGCAATAATGCCCAGTGTGTTCTCTCTACTCCAACTGGGCTGGAACTCCAATACCTCTCTGTATGCATGACCTCTGATATTGATATTTCCCTCTCAGCCCTGCTGCAGGAAAATGATCTCTGCCAGGCCTCACTGAGTCTCACTCTGTGTATAACCAGCCTAACCCTTACACAACACAGACCTTAGGCTCACCATTTCCATGCAGCTCTCTGCCCCACAAATTGCAACCACTTCAGAAGCCAAGAACTCTAGTCTCTGCCTCTGTAGGCCAACAAGGCTGCCACTGCACCGTGGCAGAAAAGCACTCCCATGCAGAATGTTGGGGAATAGGGTAATCATGGCACTTGCCTTGTGTGATTCTTTTTCTCAAAGATCATAGTTTGCCTTGTATGTTTTGTCCAGCTTTATAGCTATTTTCAGCAGGAGGGCAAATCTAATACCAGTTACTATGACATGGCCAGAAGCAGAAGCTGGCTACACATACTCTGAAGAGTTCATTTAGCACCAGGCAAAGATAGTGCTGTTTCAAACATTTTACCATTTACATACTGAGGAGAATTTGATAGATGGGGGTGAGATTTTTGCAGAAACATGTATGATATGCATTCTCTTTTGTAAGACTTGATTGGAAAATAATTATTAAAGTCTTCTTAAATCCTAATTCTGTATTTACTTTTCACTACTATCTTGAGCAACTTGCCCTACTTTCTCTCTCTCTCTACTCAAGAAGCAATAAAAGTTATTTCATTGTGCAAAACACTTTGACATTATTCAAGAGGAAGGACAGTATACACACAGGACATTACTAATAATATCCACTTGATGGATCATATTGTTAATAGGTAAAAATGTTCTCCTGTGAATAATATTCCTCCATTTCTTCCCCTTCACTATTTTGCCCAGAGCTAGAAGGAAAGCTTTTGACAAACCCAGTTTCTGTACTCTCTGTTCACACTGACAAACCTGTAACTTCTAGTAGACTTGGCAGCTTCTAAGAGGAAAAGGACAAAGGTACACTGCAGGGGCTTTGGGGAGGCTCCAATTCCAAGGCTGGTAATGAGGTTAGAAAACTTGAGGATGAAAAAACAGCTGAAATAGCAACACACACACACACACACACACACACACACACACACACACACACATACATGTACGCACACACACAAGAAAATAATGCACCGTTTGATATTTACAAAAATAAAGATTTACTTTGAAGGGAAATAAATGAATCTTTAATATAATATATATTGAATGACCAACCCAAGTTAATATTATTGTTTAAGTAAATGACCAGCAATTACCCTAAGGACCAAAGTTTAGCACAACTGTCAACGTTTTCCTACCTCATAAAGACACTTCCCTCTAAATTCAGAAGATAAAGGAAATTGGAGACCTGATGTTTTGTGAGGTGGGGAGGGTGGTCCAAGGCCGTTTAGTGAAGTGGCAGCATCAACATCTCTTTCTGGCTCCATCATCCCAGTTGGTAGTGTCCCCCTCTTCACTGTAGTCATGTAGGGTTCCTAGGCTTCTTTTGTCTTCTCTATGAGTGAAACAGGCTCACAGGAAAGGGTCTGATCAATTTGTTTCCAGTTCTCAACTTAAGCTTTTGGTTATTTGAAATTTTTTATTTATGGTGGGATTTCAAGCTTCCTCAAACTAGAGAAACTTGAGAGAAAGCAGAACTATCCTCCCTAACTTCAAATCTTAATACATAGGCCTGACCTCCACTCTTCTGCCTTGTCATTCATACTTTCATGGAACATAACCTGTTATTTTGTGTGCTGCTTTCCATTCCTCCTAATCTCTCTGAGGGACAATGCATTTCCTAATCTTTCTAATTTCTCCAAGTGCTCTCAACTTTTCCAAATTTACTTTATTTTTTTCCTTAAAGATCAGCAATTTAAAGGAAAGACCAGAGCTATTGAGGCCAAATTTCTCTAGTGACAAAGTTGAATCTTGACCTATGATAGCATCATTTTGAAAAAAAATAAAACGGATCTTTTCAGCTATCTTTTTTATTCTCTGAATGGAATTTCCAAATCATTTTTCCAGTCTTCTGATCAATGTCTCGAAAACTTAGATGCTATTTGGAATTTATCATTTGGCAATAATGTACGTTAGTTGCTGTGGAAAATACAACATTGTCTAAGGCATTGACCTTGATATCCTGTGGCTTACAATCTAATGAGGAAAGAAGAACAAATTCCAATTGTTAGATTTCAATTTTAAAAAACTATGTAAATAAATATAAAACAAAATATGATCATCATAATAAACATAGCACAAACTATAAGGAAATTAAGCAAATGGAATTAGGCCGCCTTACAGCTGAAGTAATACAGAAGGCTTACAAGGAATAGAAATTTTAAGCCAGATCTGCTAAGAATGGTTGGATATTAAATAGTCAGTTCCTCATAATAATTTCTTAAACGAAGTAGAATGGTTCAGTGATACATCCTGCTATTAAAAATGCCAGTATGGCTACAGCCTCTGTTTACCCATTTGAAAATGGTAGTCTAAGAACAAAGGCCATGTCTCTTGCTGCCTACAATTCTGGCAGCTGAAAACTTTATAATCAAACGTATAGCCAAATTGCACGTGCTAGCACTAACCCTAAATTTTCTCCAGATCAGTTGGGTGTGCAGGCTTTGAGCACACTCAGAAGCCTTTCAGCAACTCAAGGGCTTATTTCTAGGAAAGAGTAAGAGTGGTTCTGGCATTAGATCGCCCCTGGATAAACTACTTATTCATTGAGTCAAACTGGATTGCATTTCCGACACTAAGTCCCTGGGCGAAGTCAAGAGAGGAAGGAAAATATGTATTAGCATATGCAGAATATAGAAATGCTTCCTGCCCACATCTTTCAGGGGTTATATTCACAGCAAACCCCTAAGATTCTATTCATGCACCAATTAATAAAACATTGGTGAGCAGGTTGCCTACAGAGAGGGCTACACGTGCTTGTTTACAGTCGACACATCACTCTTCGTCCCTGAATGGAGAACTTTTGAGTGCAGAGCTGCAACTCTCTGGCTGCGTGTGAATGTGGCTGCAGTAGAGAGTCTGTGTATCTGGGAAATGTGCTGCTGGCTGATTTATAATGAAAGGAACCTGCAAAGAAGTAGTGGCTGCCCTTTCCCACAATCCGATAAACTGTTCCACAGAGATAAACAGTTGCCTTGAATTAAGCGTGTGTGTCTATTTTTCAATGTTAAGTTTTAATTTCCTGTTCGTTCAATTTCTTCGGGCTTCATTTTAAATCATGCTAAGTATTTTTAAATTATGCATGCCCCTACAGTCTTAATCATTTCAAATTCTGCTTTAAGGAAAAGGTAAATAAGAAAATATTAAGACAGTGTATTTAAACATTACTCTAATTGATTTTTAACTGGTAATTCTCTAAGACTGCATTAAGTGCTACTTAAAGACGCCCTGTCAGAGGGCTTAGGGAAAACTATTTTACAGGACATTGTTGTTAGTCAACTTGTTTTTAAGTTCTGTATATCTAATTTGTAAACGTACATAATATATGTAATATGTCATGAATTGCTTTTTGAATCAAGCACTTAACAATTACCATGTTAAAGGTAATTGTAAACTTATTGTGAAGATTTTCACAAACGGTGGAGATAGTTGGAAGAAACAGAAATGAGTACATTTGCATCACTCTCTGTATAAAAATATCCAAACATTTAAATTATTTGACAGCAGGCATAATGTTCATTTGTTTACAATTAAAGTTTCTATCCTAGGCATCCAGCTCATGGCCCAGCACACACAAAGTAGGTGTTCAATAAATATTTGATGAGTGAATGCGTCTCTGAAGCTTTGAAATAGGAAAATAGGCAAGTTCCTAATTTAGTATTCTCCCGACCGAAAACTTAAGTAAATGTAGGTCAACTTGAGGCCACATTTTTCTTGGCTTCATACAGACCCGCCTCAGCTACAACTTTCAAATTCAAAGGCAGCATTTTCTCCTGCATGTATAAAAAGCACAACGTGCTGGCAGTCCTACCATCAAAGGGCATAATAGGGGAAGATCATCTGGGATGATTAGGTAGGTAATAAAATAAAACAACTGATTTCTCCACTTTAATTCCCACTTTCTAGGCCACAAATAAAATAGTAAAGAGCCATTTGCAAACAGCATTATCATGGATGTCTGGATTCGCTCAAGAAATATTTATTGAATATCTTCTGGATTGCAGACACTATGCCAGGCCCTAGATACACAAAGATAAATAAAACACAGCCTCTACTTGTGAAACAGATAGACTGACACATACTACTACTTTCAGCATAATGTGATGTTTCATTTGAAGTCTTCTTTGGCTAAGAGCATCCACCCTCTTACGCGAGAATTAAGCTTTCCATAAACTACACGGTCATCTTTACTCTTTGTGTAGTCAAACTTCCTTCATATTCAAGAGGTATCTACATTTTTTATAGATAGATGGTTAAGACTGTGTTGATGACCTTCTTTTAATTAACTATTCTCTTTTATTAGGCACATAAAACAATTATTTTATAGAGACAATTTCAGCTTCTTTATCATTAGTGATAATGATCACAGTGTCTTTTACCTTCCACGGCAGTTTTGCTTCAAAGGGAATTGCACATAAAATTCAAAGAGAGACCAGAAACTGATATGAACCAAAAAAAAAATTCTACTACAGTATCAACCTCTTTAAAAATTATTATTATTAGATTCTCTGGTGCCCTGTGGCAGATATCCCAGAGAAGCTCTAGGTTAACGCTGAGCATTCCAATCACGGCCGCTCTGAGTGCTGACACCTAAATAAACAAAACCGAACCCAGATGACTTGTGTGTCTCAAGAAAACAACCCATCCCTTGCCCCATGAAAAAGGAACAGAAAGCATGTGGAAAGCCAGGTTTTAAAGGGCACTGCTAGCAGGAGAAGGGAGAAATGTCAAAAATGTTGAAGTAAACACTGAACTAGCTCCTGTCTGGATATTTTTGCTGAGTTTTGTTTTTTCCTTCAAACCTTAAAAATCCTAAAAGTCGTGCCATTTCATTTATCCCTAATGAGCAGACAAGGAAACAAATATCAATTGTAATCACAAAATATTTCTTGAATTAGCTACAGCAGGAATACAAAGCAGGAAGTAAACAATTTGACTGGGGAAGGAAGATAGGAAAAAACTCTTGGCCTTTCCTGGTACTGACTGTAAGGTCTTAGACGCTCAGTGGGTGCTTACCAGACAAATGGTGTAGAAGGGCCTTCCCAGCAAAGGGAACAACGTGAGCAGAAGCGAGGGGTCATCACCATCTAAGTCATCCTCTGAAGTGAACATAGTTCAAATAGCAGAAGCATACGGTTTGAAGGTAGACGTGGGATGAAGTCGATGGGCATGGTGAACAGAAAGACTTGAGAGCTTGCCAGGTTCAAGATCACGGAGCATTCCAAGATCAAGACCGTTCTTCAACCTAGAGGCAAGGGGAAGTCAGTATAGATTAACAGGAGATGGGCACTCTGAACAGCAACTACGAATATACATTAGATAGAGCACTTCCTCCAATGGGGCACCATTCAGATTGCTAATATTTCCTAGTACACCTGAGAGCACACCAGTGGTGTGCCTTTCAGGCATCCTGATTGAGCCGAGGAGCAGCCAGAAGAGACCCGTCCTCCATAAAACCTCACCAATACACGGTCATGCACAAAAGCGGGAGAGCAGACAGGCACACATGACCACACACACAAAAGCATGCAACTGTGCCCTGTCAGGAGATTGCTCCAGGAGTCCCTGCGCTACCGTCTCTCACCTGACTCTGAATGTAATAAGCTTATGTCATCTAGGGGCCAAGGGGGTGGTCAAACAGAGTGACGGTGCTGACCGATGTTTGCTCTACTGCCAGGGAGCCGGGTGTCAAGAGTACAACACTAGGTCCACTGGTTCATGTGCGCATGTGACCAGACAGCTCCACACCAGGATTTCAGAAAGTTCCCTGGGAAGACCCCAGGGAAAAAAGACATGATCCCCCCGGAGGGCTTTGCCTGACTCCTAAAAGATGCACATGTTTGAGCCTATCATGTAAAAAGAAGCTTGATTTACGAAACTGTCCTAAGCTCCAACGTCCTGTGCAAACCCCAGAGCTCATTCTCACCATGCTCTCCAAAATGTGGGGCCGATGTCAGGAGCTGCCTAACCCCAGCTGGAAGAGACAGCCAACAGGCATCGCACCTTCTCCATCACTGATGTTACATCTATGTTACAGGTTGTGCAATAACAAATTTTAGAATTTTGCACTTGAGGAAGGTTTTCTTTTCCCAACTCACAAAACGGTGCTTTGGGGGCTGGCATCAGCTCCCTAGGAATCTATTGCTATGGTCCTGCTAGAGATAACAAGAGCCTGGCTTTGTGGGTAAAAAAAAAAGAAAAGAAGGTGGCTTTGAAAGATGTTCAGCAGGTAGACTCTACAGAACTCTGTGGCTAATGGGAAGAAAATAGGAAAGGTGGAAATGGGAAGGGCTCTTCTGTGCAGGTTTCTGGCTAGAGAGCCTGGGTACAGAGAAGAACCATTCACAGAGATAAGGGGGAGTTTATAACAGGTAGACCCTGAGGGGTCAGAGGGATGTGTCGGTTGAGCTGTTTAGCAGGCAATTAACCTAGGAATCAATTAAGTGGTCATCGAAACTGTGAACGCTAATTAAGGTAGCCCAGGACTGGGGTGGGGCGGGGAATTTGAGATGTAG
Organism: Balaenoptera acutorostrata; assembly: GCF_949987535.1. Lineage (NCBI taxonomy): Eukaryota > Metazoa > Chordata > Mammalia > Artiodactyla > Balaenopteridae > Balaenoptera > Balaenoptera acutorostrata. The sequence goes on along the minus strand of NC_080070.1, from coordinate 79,027,703 downwards.
TCAGACATGCAGCATGAGAACAGAAGCCTAGGAAGTTGGAACATGGAGAAAAGAGTTAAGATTTCAATTAAGGTCAAGTAAAATGAGGATTACAAAGGGTTAAAGGAATTAGAAACTAGGAGATCAGTAGTCGCTTTCTCCAAAACCATTTTGTTAGAACAGTGGGGGTAGAACTTGGCTGCAGTGACTGAGACCATCTGGGGTGACAGCGAGTGGGGACAATACTGCAGACAATCCTTGTGAAGAGGTCAGCTATGAAGGGAGGACAGAGATGCAGACACAGGGACAGAGTTACCATTGTGTTTTGTTTTATTTCCACATGGAAAGGGAAGAGTGGGTAAGAAGGAGTTGTTTATAGTTGAAAGACAAGGAATAAAGACTCATAACCAAGTTGCTGCCCTACCAATAGCAAAGTAAGTGACTCAGAAGAGGGAGTGAACTGAACTTAGCATTAGAAAAACCAGGGTCTGAACACTAACTCCCTTCTAAGTACACATTGTCAGGTCACTTTATCTCTTTAGTCCTCAGTGTCCACTTCTGGGAGGTGGGACCACTAAGAGCTACATCACAGTGTGCTGTAAGGACTGGGCGAGAATACTTGTTGGGAGCGTGCCTGGTGCAATGGTCCATATGTGTTTAGCAGATGGTAATTTGAGTCATTACCCCACCAAAGGTCTGAATGGAGACCATCAATGTAATCACTGTTGCTTTCTTTACCATTGTTGTTCATTTAATTTTTCTCATCTCTTTAGGAATTTGCTGACAGCCTCTGCTAGTCTGTTCCTCCCTTATATGAAGGACAGAACAAAGATCCAGTTTGGAAATGAGAGAGGAGGACTAGCGTGCAGCATTGGCTCCACCCACTGATATCTCCCAGAGGTACAGACACGGGATTCATGAAGATGTTGACAAGACTCCAAGTTCTTACCTTAACTTTGTTTTCAAAGGGACTTTTACTTTCTTTAGGGGACCATAACTTTCTGAGGAGGGAGATTAAAATAGAAGGTGACCTCGTTTTAGGAGGCCTATTTCCTATTAATGAAAAAGGCACTGGAACTGAAGAATGTGGGCGAATCAACGAAGATCGAGGGATCCAACGCCTGGAAGCCATGTTGTTTGCTATCGATGAAATTAACAAAGACAACTACTTGCTCCCAGGAGTGAAGCTGGGGGTTCACATTTTGGATACATGCTCGAGGGATACCTACGCATTAGAGCAATCACTGGAATTTGTCAGGGCTTCTTTGACTAAAGTGGATGAAGCTGAGTATATGTGTCCTGATGGATCCTATGCCATTCAAGAAAATATCCCACTGCTGATTGCAGGGGTCATTGGTGGCTCTTACAGCAGTGTTTCCATACAGGTAAGATTGGCAGTGCTGCTGATAAAACGCTGTACCTCTTTGGCTTTATGTCTTGGGAGAACAAGAGGAGAATATCCTAAGAGCTTCATCAATGGATGATATTGGCCATGCAATTGTTCATTGCTATGGGTCTTTGATAATATAGGTTTGCAGACAGAACAGTACTTTAGCAATGAAAATTGTTTAGAGATATATCAGGTAGCTACTGTAGCATAACAAGCTACTCCAAAATTCAGTGACTTAAAACAACAATTACTGATTATCATAGTTTATAAGTCTGAAGACTGGCTGGAGTGAGCTGATGAAGGCGAGGTTCAGCTGCAGGTCGCTCTGCTCCAAGTTTGGCCCTTATCCTCCACCTGGAATCAGTGAGCTAGCCCGGGCATGTTTTTCTGAGTGCTCAGAGTGATGACGGAGATGCAAGAGAATGCAGATTTAACTGTACAGGCCCCTCCCAAGCTTCTGCATGCCTCACAGCTGTGAACATCCCTCCAGGCAAAGCAACTCACAAGGCTCAGCCCAGAATCAGGGAGCAGGGAAATCTGTGCTTACCCACAATACACGTGCTGCTAAGTTACATCACAAAGGATGTGGATACACGGCAGAGTCATGATTGGAAGTCATCAATACAATCAAGCACAAGAAAGTACAAAATCACTGAGCTTTATTTTTTTCCACACTAATTTTTTTCCCAAGCATTGTTTTATTCAGAGATAAATTATAAACAATTTCTCACGGTATAAACCTGAAAATGTATGCAGAGAAGCCAGATGATTACTACCAAAGAAAAAAAAAGAGGGAACAATTTAGCACGTAACTTAAACTAGATAAAAAGCTGATAATTGGTTCTCATCATTTTGTTAGGGAAAGAAGGAGCATAGTAGTCAAACTCTTGCAATGCTCACAGGGTCACAGAATTAGAGGTGGAAAAGAGCTGAGAATTCATCCTGCTCAAACTTCTCATTTTCCCAAGCCCCAGAAATACTGGTTTCAGGAAAACTCCCATTGGTAGGTAGCACATGAACTAGAACTCAGATAGGTCTTTTGTACTTTTGGGCTCTTTCCACTGTCCTATGTGATTTCTATATGTCACTTCAATATTTTCCTAGTGAATGTGGCCGTAATAGAAGTCCATAAGATAAGAGTCACATATTGAATACTTTGCCTCCTACCAAATGACTATAATCAAAGCCCCAAGCACTAAAGGAAGTCATAATACACACATGTTGCCTGTATATATCGCCAACCACTTACATTGGTTCTATTTGCCCTGGAATAACCTTATTTCTATATCAGAGATTCGTGGCATTTAAAATTCTACCTGCAATTCTGTGCTGTTCTAAATGACTACTGCAAATTTCTTTCCTTCTACAGTGCACACACTCATATTATGAGTAATTAGGATAATTGGTTTTTCATAAACACCCTTTGACTTCATTAGATGGATAGAAAATACTGCACATCTCACCTGTACTTGGATCAGGTAAGATGGAATTTGCTATTTAAGAAGAGAGAACTAAAATATGTATATCTGTCATACTTCAATACTTTCACCAGATGAGTGCCAAACATTTTATAAATATTTATATTATACTCAATATTACCACTGGTAAAGAATTACAAGTATGTCTTTCTGACCTTAGTTTCTCCCAATGCAGTAAATAGCACTCCACAGCAGATGTGTAAATATCTATTTATCCAAAATAATTAACAAACTATGCTAGGCAAATAGATTTTTAATCTAATTTTACTTTTTATTACCTATAAACTCCTCAAAAGAGGTCAGGTTATCTTAAAAAAAAAAAAAATGTAGGCTATTAAAACCCTGCACTTGTTCACAAGGAAAAAAGCCACTTCTTAATCATCAAAGGACCTGGCTTATTATTTCACTTATCTGGTCCATATCACTAGAAAGTCACAAATGCTGATATGGCTTTTGTCTCCACAATATAAATAAAGAAACCAAAACTATCATGCTATACAGAAAAGGTTTTGGCATCAGCAAGACTGGGGTTTGAATTCCAACCCCAGCATTTACTAGCTTACCTGTACAATAAGGAAAAACCATCCACTTTAAGAAGTTGTTGAAGGGATACACTGAGAGAATCCGTGGGAAATGCCTTACCAAAAAACTAACAGATTCAATAAACAGTAACTATTATGGCCCTAAAATCATAGGAAAAACCAGCGGAAGAGCCACATCTAACACCAACTCCGTGGCCAAGCAGCCCCATGAAATCGTTGCTGGTTCCCCATGGGCTTCATCCATCAGTTAATCTATGTAAAGCCCCTTGCGTACGTCCTGCCCTGTTGCGGGAGTTAGAGAGACCCCTGAAGTCGTAGAGAACACAGCCTTGACCTCGAGGAATGTGAATTCTGGCTGTGGGTACAGTACTATCATGAAATAACAGTGACTACAATTCACAGTACATTCACGGGGTTCACAAAGTAAGAAATGACCTTTAGGAAGGTTCTGAGGATGACTGAGAGAATGAAAGTTGCTCTAGAGAAAAGCTAATTGAGCCACAGTGTGAATGAAAGGCTGGATCTGAGGAAAACCCATCAGAAAGATATGGCAGATGTCTGTGACCAAGAGGACAAAGACCTTGACAGGAGTAAGGGGATGAGCTAGAGAAGGAAGGAGAGAGAGGGCTTCACTCCCCGCTCCATGGTCCTCAGGCGCTCAGGCTCTGATTAGACCTCACGCTGGTCCCCTCGGCCAAAGTAAGCGGGGACGTGGAGCCATCTGTCTACACACTGATCTCCAGGCAGCCTTCCAAGGAACCCTTCGCCACAGGGCCTTGCTTCCGGCTAAGCACCATGAATGAGAAGAGGTCTTAGGGGCTCTTATATAGCTGAGAATTTAAGTGTGTTATCCTTGTGAAACACATGTCTTTTAATAAGAATTCTAAAAAAAAAAAATAGTCAACAGCAATCCAAAGCAATAGATTCCTAATGGTGATTTTCAGACACTCTTGTACACAAATGAGAGATATTTTAGAAGAGAGGATTTTTCTGGGGGCCCCTCACACTCACGTACTTTTGTTCCTGGACTGATTCTGATCCTCTACCCTGGTGTCTGGTAACCATGGTGACAGTGTGTAGCCGGTAGCCGCAAAGATCCATGCCCGTCAGTCACCTCTGCCATCCATTTTTAACTCCTTTTGACTTCCTAAATATTTACTGGAAAGGGCCTGTGCCTGAACTAAGCTGGGGGAAGAAAAGAGGGTTAAACTGTAGAAAAAATCTACTAGTACGTAATCCACCACACAATTTCAAAGATTCCACTCATCTAATTGTTGCATCAAGTCCCAAACCACAGCGCAGAGTTTTCAGTCACAAAATTGTCTCTTGAGAGACAGAATTATCAAGAGTGATAAAATTTGTGCATCTTCTCTTTTGCGGTTGGCTGAGTTTAGACGTTATCATCTCCCCATTGGGCCTGAATAGCTTTATTGGTGGGAATGCTTCAGAAGGCACTTCTCTCTCCCATTTCCGCTTCTCTCATTATCTTCCTACTAAAGAAGAATGCTCCTAGAATTCAGCAGAGGAGATATCCTCTGCTGTATTAGTTCATACAACAGGCAGTTTGCAGATAGCGAAAACTGCGTGAAAGGAGAAATTCTTAATGATTTGCTGAGTTAACCTGTATCACCATTGATGAAAACCGGGATATTTTCCCAACACTCCTTTTAAGTAAGACAAACCACTCTGTGGTGGTCTCTTGTCTAAAGCAACAGGACTGATTTTTAAATTTGGTAATCAATGAAAACTAGCATCAAGATCCTTCTTTATTAGCAAATATACGTGGGGTCTATTCACCCCCTCTGGTGAATGAGCTTCTTTTCAAAGCATTTTTAAGACTGTATTCTGCTCTCTTCTATAAGCCTGCAATCCACCCACTTGGGGGAAAGAAGTATTTATTCAAGAAGAGAATCAGGTTGGTTGCCTTTAGTGAGGCAATTGCCTACATGGTACTATTTTGAAGCAGTGTTTATGCTTGTGTTTTTTCAAATAGACTGCAGTTAGAGCTCCCAAGTTGTTCAGTCAAAACAAAAAAAAAGTCTCTTGAAATGTTCCCCCAAATGTTCCTCACTTCTTTCAGAGGATGTATATTTCCTCAGTCTTTCTTGCCTTACCAAAGCAAAGTTCAGCTGGAACAACAGGGCAGGCATTAATTGACCCAGTTATTGTTGCGTCCCTGAGTGTTAAAGTGACCTCAGCGACAAAAGGGTATTCGGGTTAGATAGCTCATAAAAAGGGCAGAAGAGAGCCTTGAAAGGATCTTACTACCTCTTTCCCATGCTTGGGAAACAGACCCTTTTTCAGAATTTTTAGCAATAGCCACATCCCAGGAACTCCTGACCCTGGGAGGTGACCATTATATCATTTCTCATGACATGGATTTGGACATGCCACACATTGCTCACATCATGTCTCTGAGAAGAATAACTCAAACTAAATCCCTTGCAGTAAGTTTCCCAGATTTTACCTACATGGGGTACGAAGAACAGCCCAAAAAGACACTCGCCACTCTTATTATTCCTCCTCCACCTAATTCCACAGTGTGAAAGTGGACCTGTACTGGTCAATCTGTATTAAACATCTCCCTCCCTCAATGATTCATTCCTCCTTTAAATTCAAATGCTGTGGGGAAGAATCACACGTGAATTGTTGTTCTTATTATAGGAGCGTCAGAAAAATAGTTGAAGGACTCGGGGTTACAAAAGGCTTCATACGGTTAGCTGTGTCCGAGTATCAGATAGACTACAGAGGGAAAAAGAATGCTTTTTCTGTGGATAAATAAATTTAACCTAGAGCAGAGTTTGTCAACGTTGTCCCTGTTGGGCTGGACACTCCTGTTGCGTGGAGCTGCCCTGTGCATTGCAGGATGTCTGGCAGCGTCGCTGGTCCCTCCCCACTGGACTACCTGCCAACAGCACCCTAAATTGTGACATCCCAAAGTGTCCCTATACACTGCCAAATTACAAAGTTATCCCCCTTTCCCTCTGGCAATCACTGATTGAAAGCAGGGCATATTTAGGGCCAACATAAGGAAGAGTTATTAGAAACGATATGATAGTCCTGAAGGAGGAGGATGTAAGGAAATGGGTCCTTGGTCACCGGAGTTTATTCAAACAAAAGCTGGCCTGTAACTGAGGAGACCGAAGCAACGTATTAGTATCTGAACTATGTTGCATTTAAGGGCATTTCTTAATTTTATAATTATATGTCGCTCAAGCAAAATACTCTATTAGGATGAGTGATTATAAAGGCAGTGTCTTTATAAACACGAAGCAAAATAAATTACAGACTCTCTTCCATCAGGATTAATTTGAAGAAGTCCAATCAACTGTTACTTCACTTGATTATGGTAGTATTTGTGTGAATTTGGTGAATCAAGCGTCTCAGCTGTGTACTAATTACAACTAGGGCACTCATAAAATCATTTTTCATCAGAAAATAAGCATTTATTAAGCTTATATATTTTAGGTTCAGCAAGAACACTATTGTGTTGACTCTAGGTAATGTGAAGCAGAGAGCATGCAAAATAAAATTTATAAATATTATTACAAAACAGAAAACAAATTTAGGATTACCAAAGGGGAAAGGGGGGGCAGGGATAAATTAGGAGTTTGGGATTAACAGAGACACACTACTATATATAAAATAGGTAAACAACAAGGATCTACTGTATAGCACAGGGAACTATATTAATATCTTGTAATAGCCTACAAGGGATAAGAATCTGAAAAAGAATATCACTTTGCTGTACACCTGAAACATCGTAAATCAACTATACTTCAATAAAAAAATTTATAAATCTGTACACCTGAAACATTGTAAATCAACTATACTTCAATAAAAAAATTTATAAATAGTAGACATCTTATAAGCCCCTGAGGCATCTATAAGCAAATGAGGAAATATCAAATCCATACATAAAACAGGTACAAGTGTAAGACCAGAGAATCAGCTGATGACATAAGTACTAGGAGACCAGAGAGAATGATAGAATGAGCAGAAAGGAACGGAGGTGAAGAGGAAAAAGACTTTTAGATCCGCGCGAACAGAAAGCCTGCCTTTGAAGTGTCCCTGGAAAGTTGCTTTCTCGTCTACCGATGTATACTACCTGCTCATTCTTTCCTAAAAAGGAGACCAGTGTTTCTGCCACCTGGAATGCACCGTCCCTTAGCTGTCTGTAGGCCTTGCCAAATCCTTCTCTCCTTCAGTTCTCAGCTCAAACCCTATCCCTTTTGAGAAACGTGGCCCAAGTGCCCACGACCTAAGCACACACTTCCATTACTAGCTTATTAACCATAATGATTCCTTTGCATATCTATTTTCCCACCAAACTATAAGCTACTTGAGTTTGGGGACCACATCTTTTGTCTTTGTATTGAGGGCACTGAAGACAATGCCTCTACCCGGTTGAGAGTAAATGCTTTTTGAACGAATTGAAAGAACTAACAGAATGATATCCTGCTGCATGTCCAGAAGGCATCCTTAAATGAATCTTGGGTTGCAGGTCACAACCACGACCTACCTATTCTAGATCAGTCTGGAAGACCGTAAATGAAAACTCAGCATTTTCCTACAACAGAAAACTGTGTTTGATACAAAAGACAGATGATGTCGCAAAGGGAGCTTGTGGGACAAAAGTCCCCCCACCCTCCCCACCTCCACTGCCTACACGAGTGCCACAAAAGGTGCTTTGATCTGAGAGTAGCAAGGGTTCCACTCCACTTGTCCTTAGACTGACTATTTCCAGAGACAACTACCCGAGACTCAGCATAGCTGGGCACCCAGGGCAATTCCAGATTAGGTTAGAGCCCCATCCTTACGCTAATCAAGCTCTCTGCAGTCTCTCCACATAAAGAATATGCCGAGTGTCGACTAGGCCAGATACCATGCTTGGAGCTAACACAAAAGAGAAGGAAACATCATCCTGTACTTAAGAAAAGCAGAGTGACAGCATTAGAAATCCATTTACCAATCTATCTTTAGTGTCTCTATCACTAGAAAAGTAAAAATGATAGTTGCCTTTAATGAGTTTAATATTGCAAATACAACAATCACAGCACGGATACAACTACACATTTTTACCGTGCCTTCTTAAAAAAGTTCAGCTCAGTGATTACAACTCCGGATGCAGACTACCTTGGATCTATTTGATCCTTCATTACCTCTCTCCTCATGTCTAAGACTGAGATATGAATAGTACCTCTTTCACTGGGCTATTGCATGAATTAAGTGAGAAAATACATGAAAAACAGTAAAAAAAAAAAAAATAGTGGTCCACACATAATGAGAATTAAACATTTTAGATTTTAGTAGATATTATCTGTTAGCTTTTTTAACTTTTAACATCTGCAGTGCAAGAGGAGTAGTTCCAAGAGGAATTGAGGTTCATAAAGGTCAAACACCAAGTTCAAGCTTCTACCGCTTTACAACATTAAAATCCGGATAGCTTGCCTCCGACACTGCCTCACCCCCTCACGTAGTCTAAGCTTCAGAAAAACCCAACTCAACAGTTATCTCTGATAGAATCTTTTATTTCCTTCCCAGACTTTTCACGCAAAAGCAATCTCACAAAGCTGATGTTTTGAAAACTCTTTCCATTGCTCCTGCTTTTCCTCCTCCAAAAAAGGGCAATGCTGTTCAAGGACTTTATCACAGGGAGAGAGGCAACAGCAAGAGCAATTCAAAAATGCTTTTGTTCAGCTGCATAGCACAGGGAGATCAGCTCAGTGCTTTGCAACCACCTACAGGGGTGGGATAGGGAGGGTGGGAGGGAGATGTAAGAGGGAAGAGATATGGGGATATATGTATACGTGTAGCTGATTCATTTTGTTATACAGCAGAAACTAACACAACACTGTAGAGCAATTATACTCCAATAAAGACGTTAAAAAAATAAAATAAAATTCAAAAATTAAAAATACAATAGCTAAGGGGGAAAAAATGCTTTTGTTAACACTGTTTCATTGTAGAAATTTCTCACCAGATGTAATTATCTAAGATGCACTATTTCTTTTCCTTTGCTTTGGAGTTAATTTATTCCTTAATTAATTCTCCTTCTGTCATGTGTTTATTTGGAAACTACTCGTGAAAAACAAGAGGTTACTCACAGGACTACTGTCCACGGGGCAATAGAATGGCCCATGGCTGAGAACCAGCTTCTGTGGTGGTCACACATCTGTGATGGAGGTCATGAGATGAAAATCAAGGGACACAGGCATTCCTGAAAGATCAGCAAGTGTTTTATAATATGATTACAGATTAATCAGTAAGCTCATCGATGTAGGACTGCTGACACGTTCAGTTAAAACAAAGTTGTGATTTTGCTTTAACAATACAAAGTTCTCTTTCCGAATCACCATTAAATATGTGTCTTTTTAATGGAGCAATATGTACAAGGCTCAGTATTTCAATATGCAAAGAGCCAACACTTAGCAGTTTATAATAATCAAAGTCCATTGATTTAATGTAATAGAAGGGCTTTTACTGGTCTGAGAAAAATGCAGTTGAAAACTTACAGAGTATTTTTCCAATTAGTGGACTTGGAAAATCTAAGAATATGTTCCGAAAACACCTGCAGTTAAACTCTAAGTAAACGTTGCTACTCCAGGCGGGATAGCAGTGGGACTTTGAACACTAAAATTGTGCTGTCGCTATTTTTGACATCACCACCTGGTATATTATGGAAATCCCTCTGTTTCTAGTGACAAAGTCTTGATTCATGCCAGCTCCTTGACTTTACATTCCCGCAGAGGGAACTGTAACACAGGGGAAAATACAATAGGAAGAACACCTTCAAAAATTACATTCCAAACACAGACCAGGTTTCCCTGCCAAGCGGTCAGAATGGCAAAGCATCTTGAGACATTCGCCATCACTTAATAGGGTTGAATTTGCAGGGCACACATCCCAGGGGCTAGTTGGTCCCTCCCAAGCACTGCGCCTCCAATTTGGGTAGCTGCCATTAGGTTCACAATGAGGCCTCAGAGAATACAAACCATGCTGTTAAGCTCTCCCAGTGTGGAAAACAGATGTGATGGAACACATAATCTACAATTTGCTCAGAATTTTTCTACAAAAAACAGTAACTTTCCATCGAAATAAAACCACCATGTGCATTAAGCACATATTACCTATGTTGACACAGTAGTTTTAAGGAATATTGTGTATACGAGATTTAAAGAAATGTGACAATAAATACAGGTTAGTGCCATCCAGTGAATTTCAACCGTTATCAAAGTTTACTTATCTGACTCTCAGTTTTTGTTTCCACCTTGAAGATAGTCTTCATGCTCTTTTTTCTGAGATGTTTCCAGGAATTTAAAAGTTCTTTAGCGTTTTTATAGTGTCCAACGATGAAAATTATTTATGACCTGCTTCTTTCCAAGAAGAATTCAAGGTGACCTGTAATGACACAAACAGGAGAACAAATTAAGACACGAGTACTTGAGTAATTACCACCAAACAAATAAATGGTTTGAAGTGGACTCAAATTTTATTTAAACCTCTGATCTTGTCCTTTCTATTATTAACTGACTCACTGTTATTGGGATTACAAGGTCCCTGGCCTTCAAGAACTCACAGCCTGAGTCAGAATGAGTATGTCGTCCATCTGATTACCCTTCCCTGACTCTTTCTTTTCAAGTTGGATGTCATCCACTGTGGTCTTTTTAGAACGTAACTGTGGTCATGTCATTCCCTTAATTAAAAATTTTAATGTCTTTTTTATCTCTTAAAGAAGAAAAATTCAAACTCTTTAGCACAGCATATAAAAAACTTAGCAGTGCAGCCAGAGTCCTTCTATTTTTCCTCACCCTGCTAATCTCTACAGGGCACTGGGTACCCTGATAATATTGAACCATTTGCTGCTCTTAAAGCAAAAGTGCATTTGCCCATCTCTGTCTTCCTGCTCTTCTTTCTGCCTGAAAACTTCCTCTCCCTTCCTCTGCCTGATAACTGTTCACTTTCTCTTCAAGATCAAGTCTAAATGTTACTTCTACATGGGAGCCTGCCATGACTCACCTGAACTTGCTCCTTCACCTGTGTTTTAGTATAAGTATGTGTACACTTATCTCAAAATTTTATCCTTGTTATGTTTCTTTGTCCCCAAGAGACTACAACTTCCTAGGAGATAGTGGGGATACATTACTCAGCTTAGGACAACCTAAATTTGAGAATAGCGCCTTGTATAATGAGCACTGATTGAAGTTTGCTGAATGAATGACTGCTGGCTTAGCCATTCTCATGACCTCCAACACTTTTTGAACATTGACTATGTGCTAGCCAGTGAGTTAAGTGCTTCACATGTGTTATCACTTAATCCCTAAATAAATTCATAAACCAGAGACTACTTAATCCCTTTTTACAGATGAGAAACCTGAAGCTTAAGGAATTAAAATAACTTGCCTAAATTCATGCAGCTAGTGAGAGAAGGGGCTGGTTTGATTCCAGTCCTATGCACCGAATGGTTATACTACTTGCTTTTGTACCTGCCAGTTCTGTTGAAGTAATGAACAGTTAACAGGAAAACCATGAATAACATAGTTCTATTTGCTACAAATAATATGGTATATAGCCCTCTGCCCTAAATTATTGCAAAGGACCTCAGAAATAAATACTAATCATTTTTTTAAAAATTAAGCTACAGCCCTTAGCTCTTCCCACGCTTACCCAACAGCTTTTGGACCTTGGTTAACAGTCAAAAAGGATAGGAGTGCCTTTTTATTGACAGGACTACATTTAGCATATTATGTTATACAAGTGGCTTCAGGGGCCACAGAAAAATATGGATTAGTTCAACTTGTGGCTCTGTTAAGTCCTCAAGAGGCATTGTCAAAAATCAATATCCAAGGCACTAAAGGATGTGTTTTTAACAGGTCTGTTGGTGTCAAGTTATCCTTGTAGTCATCCTTTCTCAGGTGTCGCTGGCAAACACTAATGCACGCTGGACCAGATATGAAACAGACCTTCTGATCTTACTGTTAGAGACTGAAATTCAAGCCAGTTCAGTTCCATGATTTCTCTTGAAAGTTAATTCACGGGCGGAAAAGGAACAAAGAGCAGATACAGGCTGATTCAGTGGGCAAAATACCATCTCGTTCCTCTTCTAAGTACCTGCTAAGTCTAGTTGGAAGCAAAGTCATTCCTGAGATGGTGCCTTGTTAGTAAGGGAGAAAGACAGACCCTTGTCGAACGTGCGTTTCTTACGATGAGAAACCTGACATGTCTGATGATGCCAGTCTCCCGGAAGAACGTGATCCAAGGGATCCTACATGGTCTGCAGAGCAGTTCAGCCTCAGTGATGAGCGATGAGAACACCTAAATGGCTAACCTTGCTATTCGTAAATTCCTTCGTCACAAAGGAAGAAAATGAATGTGTCTGCCTATCTGAGCTGCAAACCACAGGTGTTGAGTGCAAATATTTCAGGAAAGGGACGGATAGAAATCAGGGTTACTGAAAGCCATTTATGAAGGTTTCTGCCATGACTAAGGAGTCCTTTGTCTGGAACGTCCCTGCAAAATCATCAGGACTGAGTCATACCATTAATGGGAATGGCAGTGTAAATCTTTGACTAGAGCATTTTTTGTGCTCATGGCATGAAAGAATCAGTGACTTTTGCAGATTAAACTGTGAAAACTGGCACTTGCTACCCTCCATTATATGATTTCCTAAATCCAGATTAATCTCTCACCTTCAAACATGGGCTCCAGTCAACTCTTTTCATGTAAAATATTCCCAGATGTGCTGTAGGCAGTGTGGTCAAAAAAAAAAGTGACTAATCCTTTCTGCAATAACAATATGATTGGCATCCTTTATGGGCAGATAACTCATGTGATGGGAACAGCTTGAATTCCTCAGGCAGTTTCTCAACAACACATCACCTCCAGTTTCAGTTTAAAATCCAAGCCAATCTGGGATTTTGTACAGCTAATAGTGCCGCTTGATCAATCTGAATAGGAAGGTCACTGAGGTCTCTTCCCATCACAACATTTAGAACTGGCTTTATGTAATAACATGGGTTATAAGGTAGCAGATGGTTTAAAGTACAGCACTCTTCCAGGCTTATATATAATCACTTAATTAAAAGAATGAAACAAAGCAATCAGCACTGCATGTGTGATAAAACAATTAAAGGTGTAGGCTTATTCTTAGAAAACAGCCCCAAAGTGATATGGGAATAGCATCGAATGCAAAGGCAAACCCATGGAGGTTATTATCAAGTCTCCTAATTCCCAGGACAGCAGCAACGGCTTATTTTTCAAATGTATACAGTTCAGCTTTGCAGATAGCACGTTTCTTGAACAATCACTTTAGTGGGAAACTTATTTCTACTGGACACTAGACGTACATACGCCTTTTAGTCTTCTGTTGAAAAAAAAAAATGTTTGGCGCTGTGTCACCACAGAAGGCATGACGCTCATGTTTAAAATGGATACATCATGGATGACCTGAAGGGGAAGAGTGACCACAGGATGTGGGAGTTCACAGGTGACTCTGAAATTTCCAATTCATATTCCCTTTTTCCACAACCTCAAAGAATAGACTACCCGAGCTCTTTCCCATAGTTTACATTCTTTTTTTCCCATGATGGAAGCATCACTGAAATGAAGCATGACACCTGGAATTCTAAAGAGTCCCTGTGACTTGCTAAAAAATGTCGGGAGAAGTAAAACTCCCAAATAAATTGGTCTTTAACTCAAAATTCCCAACAGTGAATAAGGATGGTTTGGATGCCTACAGTAGCATCACTTCACAACTGGCTATTGATTATGGGAAAGACATTCCCAAGAAAGAATAAGAACTGAGCAACTGATGTGAGTGCTGAGTGTTTGGCTGCTTACGTATCTTGTACATAATGCATTTGTCTCCAGAAAAACCTTACCTTATCAGCAGACCTTAGTAAGCGTTCATTTGATGAAGTCTTCCCTTAGGTATATGTTTATATGATTCCTACTTTAGGTTTATGTGGTTTGAGGACTAAGGCTCCATGGTAAGACCTTAGTTTGTTTTCCTTAAGACAAAAAGGCACCTTTGTAGCTCAAAGGAAATTGGTGCAATGAGCCAGAACCAGTTGGCATGATATTGACTTCCTTTTGTATATTCCTAGTTAGTTACACAGAGATAATTTGGAGAAATTGGTTTTAAGGGTATGAAAACCTTTGCTTCAGCTACCTCAAGGTCTAAGCCAATTGTCTATGTGTCATCTCATTTTGGTGAAAACTTGACAAGGATTAGTGAAGGATCCACACTGCACAGAATATTGTTTACAGGTAGTGTCTGAGAGGAGCTTTACACTGCTTGCTGGTGGGTAGCTAGTGTGGGGGCGGGGGAGTTCCCACAGAAACGTATCCTTGCAATTAGAAAAGGTCACATGAAAGAGCAGCAAGCTATCAACTCATTTATTAACTCATTTATTTAACAAACAATATGGAGCATCTCTCTACTCTGCAAGGCATCGAGGAAACAGATTAACAATGTTTATTCCCTGTTTTTCAGAGTTTTCACTCCAGTAGAGGAATTAGTGAAGGATCTAGAAGTAACCATACACTTTGATTAGTGCCCTGAGGGAAATACATAAAGGAGTGACAGAGTCTCAGAAGTTGGGCACACAACTTGGCCTGAAGTGACAAATCAAGGAAGGTTTCTCAGAGAAGGGTCCCTTGAATGGATTCACTGAACAGACAAGTGGTAAAGGTCATTCTAAGCACAAGGAACAACACATGCAAAGGCGCATAGATTTGAGGAAATAACTATATAGAGAAACTATATAGAGCTGAGTTCATTTGGAAGGGAAAATAACGGGAAAATGGTAGCAGAAGTTCAACAGCATGTACCATTGGTTCGGTGGACAGCTATTGCTGGGGAAAGCCATCCGAAATAACTCCAGCTTAAAACCATGAAAATGGGACAAAGACAAAAATACTCATTTCAGACCATAGCATCTACTGGAAAACATACTAGTAGCTGGCCAAGCCTAGCATCTTAAGCATTTCTCCTCGAGTCAAAAAAAAAAAAGTCATACATTTGTGACTAGAGAGGTTACAGTGAAAACATCGTACAACCTAGTCTGGAATAAATTCAAACCACCCAGAAAGTGGATACCCCAAGGTGCTTGAACATTGAACATAAAACTATAGTACACGCTACATGCAGAAAGGGTTTCTGCAAAACTTGTATGTGGCCTCTCAGGTCCTAGGAAACAACAGGCTCTGCCATAAGGTCTTGGTGTTTCTCACGTAAATCATAAAGCCAAACCTGATCATGATATTTATAGCTTGAAGCTTTCAAACTCCCAGCTGAAACGTCCCCTGGTTTCTTAGACAACTGTTCTCTCTCTAGACGGTCAGGCAGTAAACAGACGTCTACGGAACCATTTCAAAGTATAGACTGACAAATGAAAAAGTATACTTTTGATAACAAGGAATGATTGCTCATGGTCCTGCAATCAAGGAGTTAGTGCCTTGAGAAGTGAAAAAAGACAGACATACTATAACTTGAAAGAAAGCGTTGCTATATTGTAATGAGAGGAATCCCATACGGCAGAGGCTAAGAGCTTGAATTTCGGAATGGATCGAATAAGTGTGGGAAGTTGAGCATAGTGTCAGATGCCTGGGATCAGATCCTGTCTCTATCACCTAGGGGCTCTTCAGCAGGATCCCTAGGTGCTCTGTGCCTCGGTCCCTCAATCTGTAAAATGGGATAATGGCAGTATCAGCCTCATAAGATTGTTATGAGGATTAAAGAAGATAATATAGCTACAACAGTAGATCTAAATTCATATATAAAGAGAGCAAACCGCTTAATAATCCCTCTTTGACTTTAGCCCCCCCTTGGATTTCTGGTGGACTTTTGCAACATTCAGCTTTGCACGTGCAACCTCATTTTTTTTTTCCTAGTTTTCTTAGTCTTTCTTCACTTGTGTAATTTTAACTTAAATCCACAAACATACATCTCTCCCTATGTAATACCACCTTATTGCCAGAGAAGGAGACTAGACCTTTGGAAAAATCCAGAGACTGGGCTCTAATCTTAATTTTTTGCTTACTGGTTGTGTAAATTTTGGAAATTCACTTCACTCTGTGAGCTTCAGTTTCCTCACCTATAAAGCAAAAGGCTTAGATTATCTTCCTGGTTTCTTCTAGCTCTAAAATGTAATGATCTTATAGCTTATTTATATCTTTTTCCAAAGTCATTGATAAAAATTTAATCTCACTTGACCACCTCATACAGACTTTCTTCCAAGCTGTTCTCTTTTAGTATATTTAACTTTTTCATCCAATTCCTATCATTTTCCCTTTTTCACAAGAGTCCAAGTAATGCCACCAATACCTGTTGAAGTCACAGGCCATGGCTACAACTCCTCCCTAAATGGTTCAACTAATGTTGAAAAGACTCCAGTGAAACTCATTCTTAGTGAATCCATGCTGATTCCTTGTAACTGTCTTGTTCATTTCTAAGTGCCTGCTTGCTCTCTGTTGGAAACTCTATTTTAGAAAATTACCAAACTGTATCATGGTTATTGATTTATATTTATTCCTGATTTATACTTGCTGAATTTGCCCTTATTCCTCCATTTTTACCCTCTGACAGTCCTCACGTTATTGGTTTCTCAGAAATTATTAATAATGATTATCTAATTTAATCTGCAATTTCTTCCAGAACTCAGAACTGGAGGCAAACTTAATTGATTATGGGCTTTTCTTTTGGTCTTCTCTCCTACTTGGGTGTGAGAGAACTTTTTCATATATTTGCTTCACCATTTCCAGATTAGGAAACATTCTCACTAAGGAGCAAGAAAGACACTGGACAGTGTCTTTCTTTCACTCTTTTGGAACCAGCTCTCCCATCCAGTGATTCTTTCTCTTCTCATCACACCTTCTCCTAAAACGTAATTTTAAAAAAATAACAACAACAACAAAAATCACTCCATTTTCACATTCTGTGCTTTAGTCTCCCTAATCCTCACAGGTTCCTGCCAATCTTTTATGTTGTCCACGAGGCCGCCCAAGGACCTAACACACCTACAGCTTTCATCCTCTCACTAGTTCTTTCAACACTCAAATGCCCCATTGGAGCCTAGCAACCCAGTGGCTTCTTTGGACGTCTTGTCTTTTCTGTCTTATTGAGACTATTATGTGTTGTCTGAATTATTTTTTAAGTCTTCATATTGCTCTTAAGCTATATACCTTTTTAGTAGTTTCTAACCATGAGAAGTATATCTCGACTTTTAAAGTGGTTTTTTCCTAAAGGATATAACTAGATCTTTTTTCCTTCCTCCACTCCTACTAAAACTATAATTGGGTAACTTTCTTCCAAAAGTCCACATTATTTCCCCATCCTAAAACGATCTTTTATTTTTAAAATGATGTCCAATGTAGGAGTCCCCTTATTTCTTCATGGTTTCACAGAAGAAACCATATGGCCAGTAAAGCAAGTCAGGAACATTTCAGATACCCAGTTTTTAGGCAAATGAGACAGGAAACACCCAGCTGACAATTATCTGGCTATCCCCCAACCCTAGTTTTAAGTTTTATGTTAAAAAGGAAGCTCCTAATAGCAATTAGGTGATCCATGGAGTAAACCACAACATTGCTTCAGCTCCTCCCTACTATTCTTCCTACTTGGGCGTCTCTCTGGGCTTCAGACCTCAGATTCGAAGTCACACAGAAGACAGCAGACAGGAGGTTATGAGAGGACAGCCATGGTCCTTAAGGTCAAAAGACCTGCTTCTGAATCTTGATTTTGCCCTCACTTTCTAATCATATCATTATGAACAAGTTTCTTCATCTAGCAGAACTCAGTTTGTGCACCTCTAAAATGGAGAAAACAATATCCATCATAAAAGGCAGTTGTGAATATCAAAGGAGAAAATATACACATAAATACCCAGTACATTAGCAACTGGTTTCACAACAGTATAAATACATTTTGAAAATGCACAAACCAAACAAAGAACTTTATTCTTCTCTAGAAATCAGGTTGGGGTGGGTGAGGGAGGGAAAGGAAGGGAGATTTATAATCTGCTGATTTCTGTAGTATTTACTCTTTCACATTAAGCATTTTTACTCTTATAATCTAAGGAAACTAGTTTTAAAATGAACAGTTCACCATGACAAAAGGACTTCAACGCTTTGTTCTATCATTCACTTGCATCACATGTGTTTCTAATGTAACTCTGAACATCATAATTTTGACTATATGATTGCTCCATGCTATTTAATATAGGTAATACAATTGAGATTATACTTACTTCTTTATGAGTGTTCCTTTCTCATGTTTAGCTCACTAAATATGCCTCCTTTTTCTAAAGTAGGCTGTCGTTTCCTCATTAAACACACACACATATAACTATTCTTTTTATTATTGAAGTAGAGTTGATTTATAAAGTTGTGTTAGTTTCAGATGTGTAGCAAAGTGATTCAGATATATATGCATATATATATTCTTCAGATTCTTTCCCATGATAGGTTATTACAAGATATTGAATACAGTTCCCTGAACTATACAGTAGGTCTGTATTGTTTATCTATTTTATATACAGTAGTGTGTATATCAGATAACTACTCTTAAAATGATGGCAATAGTTGCAGTTTTATTCTAACCCACCATCTTCCCACCCATGCTACAGCTCACTGGGCTCCTTCCCAGTCCAGACAATCTTCTCCATATTTCCATCATTCTATGGCTACTTCCCTGTCTTGTACGGTCTGCCTTGTTTAGAAATTGTTCTCAGATATCCTGGAGAGGTAGAATGAAGCCACAGGATCCTATCCATCAAAAGACAAGAACTTTTTTTCTTCAGCAGCTTTTCATTACTCATATCCCTCCGGGAGAAAAAAAGTTTCAGCAGTTTAGGACCCTTTCACTGTGGTTCCTAGATGCCAGAAAATGATGTCTCTGGGCATTTTTCAGGTGCTTTCATTCTCTGCCTCCCTGAGGGGTTCAGGTCCTGATGAATAGAACCTGAAGATTAGAAAACTGTAGCATCCAGAAGAGATGGCCTCTCCAGTGTCACCCAGAAACTCCAGAATCAAGCCAAGCCCACGCACAGACAGGGCTCTTATCACCAGTCTGCCACAGTGGTACTTGTATCCGAAAGAAGACAGGTACTCAGTACAGAAGTGAGGACAGTACTGGCTCAGTGCCATCTCAATCAGGCTGAGTAAAGATGCAACACTCCCCTGTTCAAATGAACCAATAGAGGTCATTTTGTTCAGGGTGTCTAGGCATGAGAAAAGAAAAAGTAAATGGCATACTAGCCTTCATCTACCCACTCACCCATCCACTCACCTCCATTCCCCAAAATTCACTCACATCCTAGGATATATATTAAAAAAGAGTCTTTACCAAATGCAAAACATATCTGGATCCTAAATTTGCATTATATTGTGTGCTAAGCGCCAGATTTTCTTGCTGTTCTCTTTGTAGTTACGTGAGAGGTACCAGGTTTTGAAAAGATACGGAAAACATTTTTGATAGCTCTGGGCTACATTAAGGGTTGGTTTTAATAACAGGCCCGATATCTAAGAACATGCCACGTGGCTGTGTATGAATTTGGCTGTTGGTTTCTGTTGCCAGATGAAATGATGATTAATCAGGACTCAGCTGTCAGTTGTTTGATATTACTTGTGCTCTTTGCTAACAGCTGCCTATTTCAAGCTGTGCTTCCTACATGTCAAATATAAACCTGAAACCACAATTTCCAGAAGGGAAATTTCAAAGTACTCATAGAGTATATTGGAATATTCAACATTGTTTCCAATTAAAGTCCACTTAGTATATTATGTAACTAAAGTCAGTGAAGAGATAGAAATGTTCAGAATACGCGAGGTAGGTAGCCAGGAAAAATAAAAACAAATTTATTATTAGATTTACATATAATCTGTGTATATATTTTTAAATGTATAAATTTCACAAATACTCTAAGCATAAAATGCTCCTTGATACGCTAGTGTCACTTTCCTTTTTTATTCTGTAATAAATAAAAACAGTGAAATATTATTGATGGGTAAATTATAACAATTTTACATTCTTTATTCAAAATAAGTAAACATTGTAAAGTAAATGGTTCTTTTTTTGACCAGGTCCTCGATACTTCCTTATTTGCTTTTTAATCAAAAATATCATAAGAATAGCATTTGTATCCTTGGACTATGTATAGTCCAAACAGAAACAAAATGTTAAAAAGGCAAAGAAAATGTTGGTCAAGCTCGTCAGAAGTTTAGAAAGGCATATGCCTAAAATTTGGCATGGACCAAAAAAAAATGAAATTTTTTTTTTTTTGGCTTAACCTAGATAATAAATGTCTAATGTGGACTGTCCATGTGGCATACAGTTCCCAAATTAAACTCTTTCAGAGACTGCTGTTTTTAGCAAAAGAGGGGGAAGTGAGAATTAGACAACACCCAGCCTCTTTCTATACAACCGCAGCCAAGTTGTCTAAAAACCTAATTTGGCCAATTCACTGTAGTTCATTGTTAGACTGAGTTATAAGAGGACCCCAGAAACTTAAAACAACCTCACTGGGACACCTGCACAGGATTGATCCTGGAAGAGCGTCTATTATAAAGTCTAGGAGAGAAAGAGGAGTGCCCTTCTCATTTCTCTTTGTCTTTTCCCCACCCTTGAATTACCTGCTTGGAACCTATTCCCTAATACCCCAAATACAGTATCCAGGGAAGTATCTGGCAAAGCGTCCAGAAAAGCTTAGCGATCTAGAGGTGAAAAGGGAGCTGGGTAAAGGCCTGCTATCTTTCATCTTTCAGGTGCAGTCAGTTACCTCTGGGTTTCTAAAAATGGTACCTCCCCTGTCTCCCTCCCCCAGGTGGCCAACCTACTGAGGCTGTTCCAGATCCCGCAGATAAGCTACGCGTCCACCAGCGCCAAGCTCAGCGACAAGTCACGCTATGATTATTTTGCCAGGACCGTGCCCCCCGACTTCTACCAGGCCAAAGCCATGGCCGAGATCTTGCGTTTCTTCAACTGGACCTACGTGTCCACTGTGGCCTCCGAAGGCGACTACGGGGAGACAGGGATCGAGGCCTTCGAGCAGGAAGCCCGCCTGCGCAACATCTGCATCGCCACGGCGGAGAAGGTGGGTCGCTCCAACATCCGCAAGTCCTACGACAGCGTGATCCGCGAGCTGCTGCAGAAGCCCAACGCGCGCGTCGTGGTCCTCTTCATGCGCAGCGACGACTCGCGCGAGCTCATCGCCGCCGCCAGCCGCGCCAACGCCTCCTTCACCTGGGTGGCGAGCGACGGCTGGGGCGCGCAGGAGAGCATCGTCAAGGGCAGCGAGCACGTGGCCGACGGCGCCATCACGCTGGAGCTCGCCTCCCAGCGCGTCCGCCCGTTTGACCGCTACTTCCAGAGCCTCAGCCCCTACAGCAACCACCGCAACCCCTGGTTCCGGGACTTCTGGGAGCAGAAGTTCCAGTGTAGCCTGCAGAACAAGCACAACCACCGGCGCCCTTGCGACAAGCACCTGGCCATCGACAGCAGCAACTACGAGCAAGAATCCAAGATCATGTTCGTGGTGAACGCGGTGTACGCCATGGCCCACGCGCTGCACAAAATGCAGCGCACCCTCTGTCCCAACACCACCAAGCTCTGCGACGCCATGAGGATCCTGGACGGGAAGAAGTTGTACAGAGATTACTTGCTGAAAATCAACTTCACAGGTAAGCGAGGAGCCTTTAATCATCTTCTATGGTGCGAACAGTGAATAAAAGAGGATTCAGCTACCTCTGCCCACGACTCAGAAATCTTTTTTTTTCAGAGCTACACAAGGGGTTCAAACTGCGAAATATTCCAAGATGCAATACAATGGCTTTTTGATGTTCTTACTTATTTTTGAGTGAATATCTTGGCTGGTACACCACATGAAACTGAAAGGCCCCCTAGGCTGGACTGATCTGTGGTAGCTGCCTAGATGCGGGCCATGCTACATTTATTCTCTTTCTTGTGATTAGCTGTAGGATATGACACGTGTGATATGGGCATTTAATCTTCTTTAGCAGAATTGGCAACTCTCTAAGGAACAGGAACTTCCAAGCTTTCCTTCTGGGTGATTTGACCAAAAGAGTCTCATAACTTTCTCAGTGGGGGAGAGAAAAAAGTCACTCTTTTCCCAGAGCCTAATTAGGGAGGGAGAGGGAAAGATACTCAGAGCATGGTGATTCCAGGCATTTGAGTTTATGTCTTCTGCTGTACAGCAACATTTCCATGTCAGTATTAAGAGCTGTGGATTTTCTCAAATGATGTTATGAAATGAAACTGTTTTCCTGGGAGCTTGACTTTAAGCAAACTGAAGACTGATGGAAGTCATTCTGATACAGGCATGAACATCCAAAGCTGTATTCAAAGTGGTTATTGCTGCTCCTTTATTTCTTTATAAATATGGTCTAAACATTTCTCAATATAGCACTGTGTTTTAATGCACTACTAATATATAAAAAGCAAGAAATCTTTAGAACTGTATTCTCTTCTAAGGTGCATGTGATATCAGAGCATTAAGGTACTAGTTTTGGGGATTTTAGCTTAATCCTAAATTCTAAAATGGTAAGTAATATTATTGGGCACAAAAGATTTTGATGCCAAAAATATTACAATGATAAAATGCTTTCATTGTCTAAATTGCTAATCATCTCCCATGCCACTAGGGCATCATTCTAGTCTGCAGAGTCTGTTTCAATTGATTTATCATCCAAGACGTGAAAGTTTGTATGCTCAAATCATACTATCATTGGAGCAAGTGGCAGTTCTCACATCTCCCTTACCGATAATCACTCAGAAGTCAAATGGCCTGAAAAATCACTGGTAGTACTGAGAAAAGACCTCATGACAATTGGCTCCTATTCTAGAACTCTAACCCCTAAACTAGCCTTGAAAATAAGCACAAAAATTACCAGACTGCATTTTTGCACATCCTTTCTTCATTCCACCCAGAGGGAGCCAAAAGTAGCAGAGATCAATTATGTCAGTATTCCCTCCTATTCATCTGATGGATACCATCTTTATCATTAGAATGACCACTGTAAATGGTAAAGATTAAAACTTTCCTGTGCCCTGTACTCCCACAGGTATATTCCACATAGGAATGTGTGTGTGTGTGTGTGTGTGTGTGTGTTCCACATATTTATTTATTAATTCAGGATTTATCTTAAAATCCCAGATCAGTTCACACTGACATCTGCAGAATATAAGATTGGACCACAGGGTCAGTAAAAAAGAATATCTTTACTCTAAATATAAATGAACTCTCAGGTATCTATAAATAGCATCTACAATGCACTTAATTCTTAAAGATGAATAAGATTAGCATCCTTCTCCCCTTTCAGACCACCCTTGGGGTAACCATTTATCTTTATGCACCACAAGTATTAATTAACTCTGTTATTCTAGTTCATTACTCCTTAGTATGCAAATATACAAATATATCCATTCATCAACAGCTAATAGAAACAAACCTCTTGGATTTCAGAGAGCCTTTACAAGGTGTTTTCTGTAAGCAAAATATTTTCCTTCATTTCACTGACTGAGTCTGAAATGGCAAAGAAAAGTGCAAATATAAGGCCATTATTTGGATAAATAAAACAACAGGATCTTCTTTTTTTTTTTTTGAATTTTTGAATTTTATTTTATTTATTTTTTTATACAGCAGGTTCTTATTAGTCATCAGTTTTATACACATCAGTGTATACATGTCAATCCCAATCGCCCAATTCATCACACCACCACCCCCCACCCCCCACTGCTTTCCCTGCTTGGTGTGCATAAGTTTGTTCTCTACATCTGTGTCTCAACTTCTGCCCTGCAAACCGGTTCATCTGTGCCATTTTTCTAGGGTCCACATACATGCGTTAATATACGATATCTGTTTTTCCCTTTCTGACTTACTTCACTCTGTATGACAGTCTCTAGATCCATCCACGTCTCAACAAATGACCCAATTTCATTCCTTTTTATGGCTGAGTAATATTCCATTGTATATATGTACCACATCTTCTTTATCCATTGGTCTGTTGATGGGCATTTAGGTTGCTTCCATGACCTGGCTATTGTAAATAGTGCTGCAATGAACATTGGGGTGCATGTGTCTATTTGAATTATGGTTTTCTCTGGGTATATGCCCAGTAGTGGGATTGCTGGGTCATATGGTAATTCTATTTTTAGTTTTTTAAGGAACCTCCATACTGGTCTCCATAGTGGCTGTGTCAATTTACATTCCCACCAACAGTGCAAGAGGGTTCCCTTTTCTCCACACCCTCTCCAGTATTTGTTGTTTGTAGATTTTCGGATGATGCCCATTCTAACTGGTGTGAGGTGATACCTCATTGTAGTTTTGATTTGCATTTCTCTAATAATTAGTGATGTTGAGCAGCTTTTCATGTGCTTTGTGGCCGTCTGTATGTCTTCTTTGGAGAAGTGTCTATTTAGGTCTTCTGCCCATTTTTAGATTGGGTTGTTTGTTTGTTTTTTAATATTGAGCTACATGAGCTGTTTATATATTTGGAGATTAATCCTTTGTCCGTTGATTCGTTTGCAAATGTTTTCTCCAATTCTGAGGGTTGCCTTTTCGTCTTGTTTATGGTTTCCTTTGCTGTGCAAAAGCTTTTAACTTTCATTAGGTCCCATTTGTTTATTTTTCTTTTTATTTCCATTACCCTAGGAGGTGGATCAAAAAAGATCTTGCTGTGATTTATGTCAAAGAGTCTTCTTCCTATGTTTTCCTCTAAGAGTTTTATAGTGTCCCGTCTTACATTTGGGTCTCTAATCCATCTTGAGTTTATTTTTGTGTATGGTGCTAGGAAGTGGCCTAATTTCATTCTTTTACATGTAGCTGTCCAGTTTTCCCAGCACCACTTATTGAAGAGACTATCTTTTCTCCACTGTATATCCTTGCCTCCTTTGTCATAGATTAGTTGACCATAGGTGTGTGGGTTTATCTCTGGGCTTTCTATCTTGTTCCATTGATCTATGTTTCTGTTTTTGTGCCAGTACCATATTATCTTGATTACTGTAGCTCTGTAGTATAGTCTGAAGTCAGGGAGTCTGATTCCTCCAGCTCCGCTTTTTTCCCTCAAGACTGCTTGGGCTCTTCGGGGTCTTTTGTGTCTCCATACAAATTTTAAGATTTTTTGTTCTAGTTCCTTAAAAAATGCCATTAGTAATTTGATAGGGATTGCATTGAATCTGTAGATTGCTTTGGGTAGTATAGTCACTTTCACAATATTGATTCTTCCAATCCAAGAACATGGTATATCTCTCCATCTGTTTGTATCATCTTTAATTTCTTTCATCAGTGTCTTATAGTTTTCTGCATACCGGTCTTTTGTCTCCCTAGGCAGCTTTATTCCTAGGCATTTTATTCTTTTTGTTGCACTGGTAAATGGGAGTGTTTCCTTAATTTCTCTTTCAGATTCTTCATCATTAGTGTATAGGAATGCAAGAGATTTCTGTGCATCAATTTTGTATCCTGCAACATTACAAAATTCATAGATTAGCTCTAGTAGTTTTCTGGTGGCATCTTTAGGATACTCTATGTATAGTATCATGTCATCTGCAAACAGTGACAGGTTTACTTCTTCTTTTCCAATTTGTATTCCATTTATTTCTTTTTCTTCTCTGATTGCCGTGGCTAGGTCTTCCAAAACTATGTTGAATAATAGTGGTGAGAGTGGACATCCTCGTCTTGTTCCTGATCTTTGAGGAAATGCTTTCAGTTTTTCACCATTGAGAATGATGTTTGCTGTGGGTTTGTCATATATGGCCTTTATTATGTTGAGGTAGGTTCCCTCTATGCCCACTTTCTGGAGAGTTTTTATCATAAATCAGTGTCGAATTTTGTCAAAAACTTTTTCTGCATCTATTGAGATGATCATACAGTTTTTATTCTTCTATTTATTAATATGGTGTATCACATTGATTGATTTGCATATATTGAAGAATCCTTGCATCCCTGGGATAAATCCCACTTGATTATGGAATATGATCCTTTTAATGTGTTGTTGGATTCTGTTTGCTAGCATTTTGTTGAGGATGTTTGCATCTATATTCATCAGTGATATTAGTGTGTAATTTTCTTTTTTTGTAGTATCTTTGTCTGGTTTTGGTATCAGGATGATGGTGGCCTCATAGAATGAGTTTGGGAGTGTTCCTCTGCAATTTTTTGGAAGAGTTTGAGAAGGATAGGTGTTAGCTCTTCTCTAAATGTTTGATAGAATTCACCTGTGAAGCCATCTGGTCCTGGACTTTTGTTTGTTGGAAGATTTTTAATCACAGTTTCAATTTCATTACTTGTGATTGGTCTGTTCATATTTTCTGTTTCTTCCTGGTTCAGTCTTGGAAGGTTATACCTTTTAAAGAATTTGTCCATTTCTTCCAGGTTGTCCATTTTATTGGCATAGAGTTGCTTGTAGTAGTCTCTTAGGATGCTTTGTATTTCTGCAGTGTCTGTTGTAACTTCTCCTTTTTCATTTCTGATTTTATTGATTTGAGTCCTCTCCCTCTTTTTCTTGATGAGTCTGGCTAATGGCTTATCAATTTTGTTTATCTTCTCAAAGAACCAACTTTTAGTTTTATTGATCTTTGCTATTGTTTTCTTTGTTTCTATTTCATTTATTTCTGCTCTGATCTTTATGATTTCTTTCCTTCTGCTAACTTTGGGTTTTGTTTGTTCTTCTTTCTCTAGTTCCTTCAGGTGTAAGGTTGGATTGTTTATTTGAGATTTTCCTTGTTTCTTGACGTAGGTTGGTATAGCTATAAACTTCCCTCTTAGAACTGCTTTTGCTGCATCCCATAGGTTTTGGATCGTCGTGTTTTCATTGTCATTTGTCTCTAGGTATTTTCTGACTTCCTCTTTGATTTCTTCAGTGATCTCTTGGTTATTTAGTAACGTATTGTTTAGCCTCCATGTGTTTGTATTTTTTACGTTTTTTTTCCCCGTAATTCATTTCTAATCTCATAGCGTTGTGGTCAGGAAAGATGCTTGATATGATTTCAATTTTCTTAAATTTACTGAGGCTGGATTTGTGACCCAAGGTGTGATGTATCCTGGAGAATGTTCCGTGTGCACTGGAGAAGAAAGTGTAATCTGCTGTTTTGGATGGAATGTCCTATAAATATCAATTAAATCTATCTGGTCCATTGTGTCATTTAAAGCTTCTGTTTTCTTATTTATTTTCATTTTGGATGATCTGTCCATTGGTGTAAGTGAGGTGTTAAAGTCCCCTACTATTATTGTGCTACTGTCAGTTTCCTCTTTTATAGTTGTTAGCAGTTGCCTTATGTATTGAGGTGCTCCTATGCTGGGTGCATATATATTTATAATTGCTATATCTTCTTCTTGGATTGATCCCTTGATTATTGTGTAGTGTCCTTCCTTGTCTCTTGTAACATTCTTTATTTTAAAGTCTATTTGATCTGATATGAGTATTGCTACTCCAGCTTTCTCTTGATTTCCATTTGCATGGAATATCTTTTTCCATCCCCTCACTTTCAGTCTGTATGTGTCCCTAGGTCTAAAGTGGGTCTCTTGTAGACAGCATATAGATGGGTCTTGTTTTTGTATCCATTCAGCAAGCCTGTGTCTTTTGGTTGGAGCATTTAATCCATTCACGTTTAAGGTAATTATCGATATGTATGTTCCTATGACCATTTTCTTGATTGTTTTGGGTTTGTTTTTGTAGGTCCTTTTCTTCTCTTGTGTTTCCCACTTAGAGAAGTTCCTTTAGCATTTGTTGTAGAGCTGGTTTGGTGGTGCTGAATTCTTTTAGCTTTTGCTTGTCTGTAAAGCTTTTGATTTCTCCATCAAATCTGAATGAGATTCTTGCCGGGTAGAGTAATCTTGGTTGTAGGTTCTTCCCTTTCATCACTTTAACTATATCATGCCACTCCCTTCTGGTTTGTAGAGTTTCTGCTGAGAAATCAGCCATTAACCTTATGGAAGTTCCCTTGTATGTTATTTGTCATTTTTCCTTTGCTGCTTTCAATAATTTTTCATTGTCTTTAATTTTTGCCCATTTGATTACTATGTGTCTCAGCGTGTTTCTCCTTGGGTTTATCCTGTATGGGACTCTCTGCACTTCCTGGACTTGGGTGGCTATTTCCTTTCCCATGTTACGGAAGTTTTCAACTATAATCTCTTCAAATATTTTCTCGGGTCCTTTCTCTCTCTCTTCTTCTTCTGGGACCCCTATAATGCGAATGTTGTTGCGTTTAATGTTGTCCCAGAGGTCTCTTAGGCTGTCTTCATTTCTTTTCATTCTTTTTTCTTTATTCTGCTCCGCAGCAGTGAATTCCACCATTCTGTCTTCCAGGTCACTTATCCGTTCTTCTGCCTCAGTTATTCTGCTATTGATTCCTTCTAGTGTAGTTTTCATATCAGTTATTGTATTGTTCATCTCTGTTTGTTTGTTCTTTAATTCTTCAAGGTCTTTGTTAAACATTTCTTGCATCTTCTCGATCTTTGCCTCCAAGGTCCTGGATCATCTTCACTATCATTATTCTGAATTCTTTTTCTGGAAGGTTGCCTATCTCCACTTCATTTAGTTGTTTTTCTGGGGTTTTATCTTGTTCCTTCATCTGGTACATAGCCCTCTGCCTTTTCATCTTGTCTGTCTTTCTGTGAATGTGGTTTTTGTTCCACAGGCTGCAGGATTGCAGTTCTTCTTGCTTCTGCTGTCTGCCCTCTGGTGGATGAGGCTATCTAAGAGGCTTGTGCAAGTTTCCTGATGGGAGGGAGTGGTGGTGGGTAGAGCTGTTGCTCTGGTGGGCAGAGCTTAGTAAAACTTTAATCCGCCTGACTGCTGATGGGTGGGGCTGGGTGCCCTCATTGTTGGTTGTTTGGCCTTAGGCAACCCAACGCTGGAGCCTACCTGGGCTCTTTGGTGGGGCTAACGGCGGACTCTGGGAGGGCTCACGCCAAGGAATACTTCCCAGAACTTCTGCTGCCAGTGTCCTTGTCCCCACGGTGAGCCACAGCCACCCCCCGCCTCTGCAGGAGGCCCTCCGACACTAGCAGGTAGGTCTGGTTCAGTCTCCTATGGGGTCACTGCTCCTTCCCCTGGGTCCCGATGTGCACACTACTTTGTGTGTGCCCTCCAAGAGTGTAGTCTCTGTTTCCCCCAGTCCTGTCGAAGTCCTGCCGTCAAATCCCACTAGCCTTCAAAGTCTGATTCTCTAGGAATTCCTCCTCCTGTTGCCGGACCCCCAGGTTAGGAAGCCTGATGTGGGGCTCAGAACCTTCACTCCAGTGGGTAGACTTCTGTGGTATAAGTGTTCTCCAGTCTGTGAGTCACCCACCCAGCAGTTATGGGATTTGATTTTACTGTGATTGCGCCCCTCCTACCATCTCACTGTGGGTTCTCCTTTGTCTTTGGACGGGGGGTATCTTTTTTGGTGAGTTCCAGTGTCCTCCTGTCGATGATTGTCCAGCAGCTAGTTGTGATTCTGGTGTTCTCACAAGAGGGAGTGAGAGCACGTCCTTCTACTCTGCCATCTTCGTTCAGGCCGAGAGGATCACCCAACAGGATCTTCTTTTTGTCTACTTGTTCAATTACTGAGTTTGATTCTACAATTTAGTTTGGCTGTGCAGACCTGACCACAAAGTGCCATTTTCACCTTCTCAATTTGCTCGATATTGCCAATCATTCTCCATCTCTGAAGAGAATAGAAGGGTGAAAAACAGACTCCAACTACAGAAAAGAGGGAATTTAGACCAGCCACCAGGTACATATGCATAGCAGTGAGACTTGGACAAGAAAATGCCTTACTACTGGAGGATACTGAGATGATGAATTAGCTAAATATGTATATTAAATAATAAGGCTAACCTAGTTAGCTATTGAAAAGCACGTCTGTTTTACATTTTTTTCCTGAAGTAGTATCTCTGATTTTTCTAACTTGAATATTGAGGTAGTGGACTAGGCACAATAGTGAACGCTTAGCAAACACTACACAATCTTTGCTCAGATCAAAAAAGTCCTCTTCCAGCCCGCTGCCTGAAGTCCACGCATTTACTCCGAAATTCTTCTGACGGACAGTTGTAGCCAATGCCCTTAGAGCTCTAGCCCTCTCAGGATGGAAGAGCTAAGCCTCCTGAGAATACTCCTCTGTCCCTTGGTATATCCCTACTAGCAAGTTCCAGCAATGGCCACCATGAGCATTCCTTGAAGTTAACCCAATATGAATATTCCTTTTGCAAAAGAGATTTGGCAGAACTATGCTTTGCTAAAGTTTCTTCTAAACAGTAAATTCTCCTGGCGTAAGATCTAATGACCTCTCTAGACTCATCTCCTGCCACACACCCAGCATTCACCCTTCCTTCCATTAAGACTACTTGCAGTTCGCCAAGCACGCGCCTTTATTTTTGCCTTTGTGCCCTCTGTCTATGCTGTTTCCTCCACCTAGAACGCTCTCACCCCAGCCCCTTCTGCCCTATCTAGCACCTTCACTTATTCCATCTCAACTGCTACTACCCTGGTCCAAGCCAGCAACACCTCAACACTGCATCCCTAGAATAGTCTCCGAATTGATTTACTCTTGGCCACCTCCAACGCAGCCACAACACAACAGCCAGGATGGCCTTTTATAGTGTAAGCCAGAGCGAGCCACTCCTCTGCTCAAAACCTCTTAGGGAGTTCCCCCATGTCACTCACAGTCAAAGTCAAAGTCCTTACAGTGTTCTCCAAGGTCCTACCTGATCTGCCCTCCCCCCACAATCCCTTGCTGCTCCTCTATCATCACCTTTTACTCTCCCTCTTGCTCACTTCACTCCAGCCACCTTTGTTTCCAAACTTAGGGCTTTCCCACCCCCAGTTCCCTCTGATTGTAATGCCCTTTCCCCAGACATCTTACTTCCATCAAGCTTTACTTAAACCCCAGCCTCTTATTGAGACCCACCTGGCAATCCTTCTTAAGACTGCAACTCACTGCCTCCAACCCCACCACATGTGCCCTATTTCCCTTTAACCTGCTCTACTTTTATTTACTCCATGATTTTTTCACCTTCTCTCATACCACATTAACATTTTCATGTTTATTCTTTATTGTTTGATCTTCACACTTGAATATAAACTCCATGAAAACAGAAATTATTGTCGGTTTTATTCACTGATGTAGCCCAAGCATAATAGACGTTCAGTAAATATTTGTTGATTATAAATAGCACTTAACACCCAAATTCATATTTCCTTCTCTATCTCCGTTACTAGATTGTGAGCTTTCTTCAAGGCAGAGAACATATGTTTCATCTCTGATCTCAAATACCCAACACATTTTCGGGTACAGAGTTGCACATTATATCAATGTTTACTGAAGGAATACAGAATGAGAAAAACAGTCGATAGATTTATAATGTGATTCTTTTTGTGAAAATTAAATGTGTATTTCTTTTCATTAACAAATTAATTTCAAGAAAGAAAAGTATATGCCTTCTAGAATGGCTGGCTTTTTTTTTAACCTAAGCACCATCCATTAGTTATGTTCTATCTTCGTATTTGAGGCAAATTTAAAACCAACGAGAATTAGCAGTGGATCTCTTATTTGTCCCTGTTTTATAGATGAAGCCCCAAAAGTGAACGTGATTTGCCCAAGATCATCATCTGGTTAGTGGCAGGGAACAAGGTTGAAATCCAAGTCATCAGATCCAGTGCTGCTTTTATACGTAACACAAGAACTCTGGGAAGTTGAGGACTTTGATCCCAAACACCTAACACAGTTTCTGACATACTCTCACTATTAATGGAATGTTTATTAAAGGAATGAAAGACGATCAGTAAATAAGTTCAAAATAGGTTTCTTCTTGTGCTCCTTTTTATTATCCCTTTAATGCTCCTGGGACACTTTCTCAATTATTTGGAGCTAAGGTGATTCATAAAACACCCAAACTTTGGAAGATGAGCCTTAGACTCTACACCTTAGGATATTTAAAAAAAAAAAAAAGCTTCAAAGCATTTTTTATTAGTAAAATTTCTCCATCTGAAAGAGCCATGTCATCTTGAATTCTAAAATAAATATTTAAATGAGAATTACGTTTCGTGGCACGAGACTTTTCCAAATTATTTTGAATAAAATTCCATGCACTCATCATGTAAAAGGAAAGCTTAAACTACCCAAGGCAGTTACAAACAGAGGAAACAGAGAGGGCTATCAAACGTTTAAAGAAATGCAATGTCACTGTCATTTTATGTGTTCACAGTACAATATAATCTCTCTCACTTTTTATTCTGAGATGAGTTCCAGAAAATGGAATAGACTA
Organism: Balaenoptera acutorostrata; assembly: GCF_949987535.1. NCBI lineage: Eukaryota > Metazoa > Chordata > Mammalia > Artiodactyla > Balaenopteridae > Balaenoptera > Balaenoptera acutorostrata. Next base: position 78,995,056 of record NC_080070.1, on the reverse strand, counting down.
AAATCATAGAGTTACAAAAGGCCTTCCTGAAAGATGAACTTGCTTCTACTCCTCACTTGACAGAGTTGGAAATTCAGGATGTCAGCATTATGATCTTCACTTACTGAAGCACATAAAAGTGAACTCAGCTGTCAGGGTGACGTGGTAACCAGAGTGCACCCAAATGAAAAGAAAAAAGAAAGCACTCCCACTTAACTGTGCATACTGCCTGAGGTGCTCCAAGACACAGCCAGCGTCGAGGATGCATTATCTTAGGAACAACACTCATAACATTCCTTTGCGTGATTTGCAGGCCTGGGCTAAAATATTTGAGAATGGAAAAACTGAGAATTTTACACAACAGGAAATTTATCCAAGATCACATAATAAATAGGTGACAGAGCAAACCATAAGGTCCTGAATGTAGCCATTGATTCCAAAGATAAGTTTATACTTTATGCTGGGACCTGGAGACCCAACAGTTAACAAGACAGATGGGGTCCCAGCTTCATGGGGCTTATACCAGCAGCCAGTCCGCAGAACAGTCTCAAAGTATAGAAGCAGAACTAGTGGGGCTGCATAAAAAAGAATGAAATAATGCCATTTGCAGCAAGATGGATGGACCTAGAGATATTCATACTAAGTGAAGTAAGTCAGACAAAGAAAGACAAATATCATATGATATCACTTATATGTGGAATCTAAAAAAATGATACAAATGTACTTATTTACAAAACAGAAACAGACTTACAGACTTAGAAAACAAACTTATGGTTACCAAAGAGGAAAAGTTGGGGGGGGGGGTGCGGATAAATTAGGAGGTTGGAATTAACATATACACACTACTATATATAAAATAGATAATCAACAGGACCTACTGTATAACACAGGGAACTATACTCAATATTCTGTATAACCGATATGGGAAAAGAATCTGAAAAAGAATGGATATATGTATAGGTATAACTTTGCTGTAGCACCTGAAACTAACACAACATTGTAAATCAATGGTACTCCAACATAAAATAAAAATTTAAAAAAAGAATTAGTGGGGCTGCAATAGTAGGGTCTTGCCTTAAATTTTGTGTTCTATTTTGGTTTTGAGTTTTGCTTTGGATTGGAAAATCATTGTGTATCTTATGTCCAGAATAAATCTAAATTCACTGAACAAATCTTAATTCAAGCCTTATTCCCAAGGCTTGAATTATAAGTGAAAAGGGCATCTCCTTGTTACTGCTGGACCTGGTAGTCATAATGGGCTGGAGAGTAGGACACTCAGCTGTGACAGGATTTTTGCTCATTCGTTTGTTAGTTGCTTTTCTTTCTCTACTTCTTTCTTTCTCTTTTTTTTTTTTTTTTTTTTTTTGTGGCACACTTATCTCCTGGTACCAGCGAAGAAACAGACTACTGAGATCAGAGGCCTGGAGCCTCACGGAGATGGTCTAGCTTTGTTCTTATGTTTACAATTGTCCACACCTGAAAGAGGGGCAGAGGCAGAAAATGGGTAGTCCAGCCTTGCTGCCCATTCACCTCTGCGTCTGACTTATTCCCGTAGGTAGAAGGTTCACTCCTGGTTGGAGGGGTAATCACAGAGCACAGGCTGGGAAGGGCAGATTTTCTGGGACACTGCACTCTAAGGAATATGTGTGAGCTGGCCCCAACCCAGCAAGGCTCTCCTCTTGAAAAGTCCAGGGCCATCCAAGGCACAGCGAGGAAGCCAAAATGGTAATGGCCACATCTTTAGATGAATGGGCTTTGAAGTTCCTGAAAGAGCAAACTGCTCTTGATCTCACTTCCTCCCCTGGAACATTTGCGGTTCCCACAAAAGCACAGAAACTTGTTCCAGCTCTGCTGATCAAAAGCATTTTCAAAAACGTAAAGATAAATATCCTGCACTTTTTTTTGCCCCTTTCTCTCTGGTCAGCTTCCTGGGGTCACCAGAATAAGATCTAAACCCCCAAAGGACACCACTCATGTGATTACTTATTTGTTTATGCATCATGCATCTGTGCTTTGGTAGCCTAGAAGCTTGAGAAATGATTCTCATTGTAAGGTCACACAATGGAGAACAGGAGCTTCTAGAAAACCTAATTTTCCACTTTGGCCTGAGCCTTCTGCTACTGCTGCTTGTTATTATGATCATATGGTTGTTACTGTTATCACTATGATTATTATTTCATAATCCTTAATTTTTCTTGATCCATTTGAAAAGCCATCCTGTCTATGAAGCAGAAAAACATAATCATCCCCAATAAAGTATGAAAGAAATGGATTCTACCACCTTGTTAATTGGAAAAAAAAAGTACAGTGAATATGCTGTTTCCTCTATGTGTCCAGACTTTGGGACACTGTAGTATATTTACAAGGACATCACCAGTAAAGGTGTCTGGAGGCTGAAGAAAATATTCAGAGCATTTTTTAAAAAATATAACTAACATTCTTCAAAAATAAGTTTAGCCTACATTCGTGACCTTTGGGACACCCAGTATTATCCCACAATAACCTAGTCTTCTAAATGCTTCTAATCACTGGAAATATCACAGTTGGGTTGAAAATACATGTTTTTCCACTTTCATATATATTTCTGCTAATATTCATCCTCAACACAACACTGGAACGCCAACATAGAGAAAGGAAGTATTTTCAGTGGGTTCAGAAAAAAATTCCTGACTAGGATGGCAATCATATACTGAAATAGAATGCTGTTCTCTAACGAATTTTAAAAGATTAGATTGTCATCTAATGGAGCAGCTGATTATGGGAAGTCTCCCGGAGTCGGGTTTAGTAAACCATCCTAGGAACCTAGCAAAACTCTCATAATGCCTGAGCAGTGAGCAGAGCTTCCAAAGATTAAGGAAACTGATGTTATATGCTGAGGTAGGCACTGAGGAGATGGCTAAGGAACTCAAGGACAGGTCACTCTTCTGACCTCCCTCTTTATGTTTTTTAACTTTTTATTTTATATTGGAGTATAGTTGATTAACAATGTTGTGATAGTTTCAGGTGTACAGCAAAGTGATTCAGTTATACATATACATGTATCTATTTTTTCTCAAATTCTTTTCCCACATTGGTTGTTACATAATATTGAGCAGAGTTCCCTGTGCTATAGAGTAGGTCCTTGTTGGTTATCCATTTTAAATATAGCGGTGTGTACATGTCAATTCCAAACTCCCTAACTATTCCTTCCCCTCACCCTTCCCCGCTGGTAACCATAAGTTCATTCTCTAAGTCTATGAGTCTGTTTCTGTTTTGTAAATAAGTTCATTTGTATTACTTCTTTTTAGATTCCACATATAAGCGATATCATACGATACTTCTCTTTCTCTGTCTGACTTACTTCACTTAGTATGCCAATCTCTAGGTCCATCCATGTTGCTGCAAATGGCATTATCTCATTCTGTTTAATGGCTGAGTAATATTCCATTGTATATATGTACCACATCTTCTTTCTCTCTTCCTCTGTCGATGAACATTTAGGTTGCTTCCTTGTCTTGGCTATTGTAAATAGCACTGCAATGAACATTGGGGTGCCTGTATCCTTTCAGACCACGTTTTTCTCTGGATATATGCGCAGGAGTGGAATTGCTGGATCATATGGTAGCTCTATTTTTAGTTTTTTAAGGAACCTCCATACTGTTCTTCATAGTGGCTGTACCAATCTACATTCCCACCAACAGTGTAGGAGGGTGACCTCCCTCTTACTTTAAATATTTAACAAATGTCCACATTTTATATTTAAAATGTTTAAAGATATGTTTAAAGACATGTTTATCTTTAGTCACTATATGTGACATCACCATGCAAGAGTACAGAGTCATCCTTCACATTTTTTCCCCAAACACCTAGCATTGTACCTGAGGTAACAAAGACACTCCACTTAGGTGTGTTTCATTCCACAACTATGAGAGTTAAAGGATTCTTTTCACTGTCTAAGATGAATTAGAATTTGATAAGGTGGCAGAGTCCCCAGAAGTTATAGTACTAAATAACATTTCAGAATATTCAAATATTTAATTCCATCCAAAAACTATAAACAATTTTACTAGCACAGAGTTCACCCTATATTAAATTTGCAAAATAACATCTCAAATACAAATTCATGTTCATCCACAAACTAAGCCACTGACCCAAGTATGATTAGATGTTCTAAGACTGGCCATTAATATTTTTCTTTATTATTTAAAAAAACATTTCCAGCTTATTGCGATATAATTGACATACAACATTTTGTAAGTGTAAAGTGTGCAACATGTTGATTTGACATACATATATATTACAAAGTGATTACCATCATAGCCTTAGCTAACACCTCCAACCCATCACATAATTACCATTACTTTTTTGGTGGTGAGAACATTTAAGAACTATTCTCTTTGCAACTTTCAAGTATACAATACAGTATTATTGGCTATAATCACCATGCTGTATGGATACATTAGATTCCCACCAAACTTATTCATCTTATAACTGGAAGTTTGTGCTCTTTGACAAACATAATTGCTGTATTAAAAAATAGTATAATTTTGAAACTTTTCAGAGAACCTTTGGTTTTCAGAGTGAATTAGTGTCAGGTACAGCAAAGGATGCAAAAAATGAGTAACTAAGTCCTTTCTGCACTCAAGTAGCTTCATGACTAGTAAAGGCAGTAAGAGAATATAACTTACACCATACAGCATTTTATCTTTGGCATTTTAAGAGAGGAACTAGTAGAATAGTGTGTAGGTACAAAGGAGAAATCAACAGTGAGCAGAAGTTTAGAAAAGGCTTCCTAAAAGACATAACACTGGATATGACTAAGTTTTCGTTAGAAGTGGAGAGGGAAAAGAAGATTTTCCAGGTGAAGCAATCATTGCACACCAGCATATTAATAACTTTTTAAATGTGTCATTTCTGTTTAACTTGCATTAAATTCAGACCTCTTTTGGAAACTAAACTTAAAGAGTCAAGTATTGATCTGATTTTTTAAATTAAATCTGAAATGTGCCTTTTCAATCTCTTTCTATAAAAATGCATAAAATGTTCCCAAATCACATTGTTTGTGATCACCATCCTATTATCTTAACCCTGAATTGCAGCTAAAACCAGTAAAGTGTTAATCTGAAGAAGGGATGAAAAGAAAAAGAAACCAGAAATTATTGATTGCTACCTGCCTGACAATAGCCATTTTATATTTCATTCATTAATTCTCACAGAAATCCTGTCAGCTAAGTAGATATTATTTCCCCAAGTTTAAAGATTTAAATGAGACCCAAAGGAATTAAATCACTTTCTCAAATGTGCAAAGCTAAGTAGCATCCAAAGCCAACCTAAGACTGTTTCCTAATCACACACAATTTTCCTCTATTGCTTACGAAGGAGAAAAAAGTAAGTTTGTACTGAGAAAAAGGAGGCAGCCCCATTGTCATTTGGCTCAGCTTACTGTGTGCAGCTGCAGTTATAATAAAAAATTGCTCCAAAATGTTCATTATCCAAAAATGAATTTAACTCTTTCATTAATTGCCATAATGGTGTCATCAATAAAGAATGACTCTTAGCTGAAGCCTCCGATTATATACTTTACTCCTTCCTCTGAGAACATCAAATCGCACTAGATCAATATTCATGATATCATACTGTTATTTCTGAGAATCAATAGTAAATTGCAAAAAAAGAGCAATCAGCCTATAGGTCACTGTGTCTTAAACGCTCTTTAAGACTGCATTTTTCTTTCCTGTCACCCCATTGTCTCATTCTAATTATAAACCTTAATACTTAATTAAAAGTAAATTGATAAAAGAAAGGGGGAAAATACTGGGTCTGAAACCCTTCCAGAATTTCCATCCCAGACCATAATAATTTTGGGGGTTGATTTGTTTCATGTATTTGCATGTTTTTCCTGTTGTGTTCTTATTGTTGGGTAGTGGTGGTGGTTTTGTAGCACACATCACAAGTCAGGTTTTCTTTCTAAAAAATTTTAATATACCTTTGGTACTTTCAGAAATTACAACTTTTTATTTTTAAGAATTTTTCTGTCACAAAATTTGTTTATAGGTTATCTAATCACTGATGATCACATGGTAGCACTATACCAGCTTCTTGGGGTACTTAAAAAAATCTTCTCTGTCCCTAAAATATTATAGTCTAATAAAACCTTAATCTTTGATTATCTCAATTTTAATAAAAAGAGAAAACAAAGAAAATTTATCATGTCTCAATCATCAAAAAACAAGCTTTTGGATAATGAGGTTGTTTATATCCTCTTCGTTTTTATTCATTAAGAACTCTGTGTCAACTCCAGAAATATTTTAAATAAAACAAAAAAGCCATATATATATATATATATATATATATATATATATATATATATACACACACACACACATACACATATACACACACATGTATAAAATGTTTCTAAAAGGAAAGCAAGAGTGCCAACTTCCACAGATGAGTTCCTTCACTGCTTTTGCCTACCTAAATTCTCCTATAAGTATATCCTATGGATAATCCCTCCTCCATTCAATTCCTCCCTTTTCAGTGCAGAAATTTATTTAATTTTTTTAAAAGAAAGTTCTTTTTCTGTCCTTTTTCTTGCAAGGGTCTTTTACTGCTGAATTAATTCAGTAGCTAAACAGTGTAAAAAAAAGAAAAAGGTAAAGGAAAGTCTACTTTGTTTTATTTTTCTTTAGAACATTATATCATAATTTTATTTAAAATGTTGCAGCAATATTTAGGATTCTGACAGACACTTTTAGAAGTGCAGTAAGAACAATTCATTTGAAAACAGAAGTAGAAAACAAGAGGTGGATATCCCGGGAGTAGATATCCACTCCTTTTTGCTGGTCTCTTCAGTTTAAATTTAGTCATCCAAGCTATTAGACCAGGGATTGAATGAATTAATACAATTCCATGGGTGCTCAGGCTCATTCCTTTTTACCATGTCTCAAGCCACAGTGTGGCAAGGAGTTTAGTTTCTTGTCCCCCATGTTGGATGGCCCATCACAAGAGCTCACTCAGTCAAGAAGCTGAAAATGAAGACTTTGCCAACAATTCAGAATCCTAAAATCCTAATAATAGTTGTGAAGATGTATGTCATTTAACACTATTATTTTTAAAACACTTTTAAACACACTATAACTAGAGCCTATGAACTAGGTTGAGTAGATGTTATTATTTATGATTTTATAGGTGAGAAAATGGAGGATGGGAGAGACCAAGTCTCTCACCCAAGGTCAAAGAAAAAGAACCCCTCCTGGATTAGAATTCATGTCCTTTGATCATTATTCAGTGATATGTCCCCTCAACTTCCAAGGTAAAGGCAATATAACAAAGCGGGGAAAAAAATGTGACTGGAGGCAAAACCAGCCTGTTTATGTTTGTTGTTGGAGAATCTCTAGAGATTATTATGAGCACTAATCCAAGCAAGAGACTCTAAATCTACCAAGTTCATATTCATTCTGGATGTACCACTGCATGGCTCTGTGACTTGAGGCAAATCCCATAGCCACTCCAGGACTCATCTGTTAATATTTTAGAAACACTACAGATGTATTAAATGCCAAATTGAACTAGCAGATATATGGCATTTTTGTCCTCGACCTTTCATATGAGTAAGGTGTTCCTGTATCTGGGAGGATTAAAAGTTGGGGTTGTAGTTAAAGAGTATGGCAATCCACATTCCACTCACACTGGGAAGACTTCCTGAAGGAAGTGGACTTCAAAAAACCAGGTCAGTTTCATGTAGTCATTCAATATTAATTGCTGACCTTCTGTACATCAGTCCCAGCTCTAGACGCTAGGAATCAAGCAATGAAACCTAACAAAAGCCCTACCCTTGTAGAGCTGATGTTCCATGAATAAGCTAGCAAATATACAGCATGTTACATGGAGGAAAATCAAGCAAGGCTAGGGGACTATGGAATCCCAGGTGTGTGGGGGGGGGGGTAGTTGCTGTTTTATATAAGGTGGTCAGGGGAAACTTCATGTATGACCTGGAAGCAAGGGAGCAAGCCATGTGGACACACGGGGGAGAGCATTCCCAGGAAGCAAATAACAAAGCCTGAGGCGAGAGTCTGCTTGAAGTATTCAAAGAAGGCAAGGAAGCCGGGGTGGCTGGGTGGAGTTAGCACAGAAGAGATAGAGGAGGTGAGGTCAGAGAGGCAGTGGGGTCCAGATTCTGGAGGACCTTTTAAGGATTTTGGCTTTTACTCTGAGTTAGATTAGAAGCCATCAGAAGGCTCTGAGAGAGGTGACAGGAGCCACAGAGAAGATTTAGAAGAGGGCACATTTTAAAATTATGATTACGCATCAGAAAAGCTAATAAAGAAACTTAAAGAGGCCTGTCAAGGTTGTCATCCTAATACCTATCTTCTATAAATTCGGAAGATTCTAAGACATTTTAATTTCAGAAGAGTAAACCTTTTCTTAAAATCTTCAAAGTAGTCAACTAGAACCAGAATCCATTCTATTGTACGCTACCAACAAAGCACAGATGAATTTACTTTTCATATTGTGATTTTTATACTCCAGACTCAAAACTGGACAAAAGTACTTACCCAAATAACAATGTGGTTCTATAGAAATTTGTGCTCTCTCCAACCAGACTTCCTACCATACAACTGTTGATCATATCTACAAAAAGAAAAAAATCACAGAGCAATGCTTGCTTAGCCCTGAATGTCATGGTGATAAGAGGATATTCTTTTCTCTGCAAACCTGTCTTCCCCACAGCACAAGGTCCCTACTCCAACTGTGTGACTTGAATCAATCCTCAAATTGTTCTGGCCTCTTGCACTTCCTGTGCATAATAGTGATAGTAAGGTGGCCTACTTCTGTCCCCATAATATTTATTATTAATGATAGGACCATCATAAAATGTTATGGGCTTCATTGATCAAGGTATTAAGTCATTTCTACTACAATTATTGAAGCATCTTTCTTATGTCAGACACCGGAAAGGGGACAAATAAAAAGATGTGATTACTACCCTTGAACAACCACTAATCAGCTGCAAGAGGCAAGCATGTATCTTGAAACATAATGTGAAGGCAGGACGCAGTAAAGGCTATAAGTATTAAGGCAATAAAATCACCTGTTTGGTACTTTACATTTTAAAAACATACTTGTACATATAGTATCTCATTTGATTTGTATACCGTTTGCAAATGAACTGTGCTTATTAAACACAGTTGAAGGTAATGCAAATTTCAACTGGGGACTGAGAAAAGAGCAGGATTAGCTCAAGAAAGCCCTCTCAAGAGGAACTTGAAGAGTAAGACATTTTAAAATTGGGTAAGTATTTGCACAAGAGTAATATGTAAGACACCTTAAAAATCCCCAAGCTAAAGCCAGTGCCTTCTCACCCAAGGATGGAATCTCGTGCTCTTTGGTTTGTGATGACCTTGGATTTTCTATTCTGGGGGAAACTGCATAGATTATGGCCTGTGATGGTTTATTCAGTCTCACTCCTTGTCAAAAGGTCAAGATACTAGAAACTTCTGCTCAATATTTCTTAAGAAAAAAATACTGAAACTCATTATATGATTGTGGTTATCATCAACATTCAGGAACCTAGCAAGCACAAACTTTGCTTTCAAGAGCAACATTGGTATAAAGTGAAATTTCAAAAATGACATTCTGCTAGAAATTTATAAATACTGCTTTCATCATGAAGAAAAACATTGTTGATGTATCCTGTGTCATCAAGAGTTTCATATTCTGGTTCTGCTTTACTCAGAATGACAAGGTAATCTTGCTTGGTTCCTCCAAATTGGAAGCTACTTCACATAATGTGTTGACTGAAAATATTCCCTCTGTAAGTTTGGAAATGTCTTCTTTCCTGAAGCCAATTTTTGCTTAATGACTTTGTCTAGAAGGTAACCCTAATTGAAGGTTAACTGCATATAACCAAGTATTGTGATATAAATGAAATACACTGTACAGAGAATCAGGAGATGTGAGGTCTGCCCCAAGTTGTGACATTAACCAGCCCTGAGGTCTTGAAGCAAGTTATCCAAGCTCTCTGGTCCTCAGTTATGTCATATATCAAATAAAAGAATCTTTCTTGAAAAGAACCTTCTTTTTTTAAAGAAAATTTTAATTAAAACCCTCATTTCTCTCCCTCTCTTTCTCTCTCTCTCTCTCACACACACACACACACACACACATACATCACACACAAATACACCCATTGGAATAAGTTCTCATCTTTTTTTCACAAAATCACCACAGAATAGTTTCTTTACTTTATCTTTTAGTACCACTGAAACAATGGATCATTTTCCCCACTTCATCAAAATTTCATCTAGTCAATACTGTTTCTCATCCTGTGGGAGCATCTTTAATCGACCCTGGCCAGTATGTCATTTTTCCTGTTTGTTTGGAGTTCAAAATAAAATTGCCCAGAATATCCATTTTCATGTGAATTTCACCATAAGGGAAACAGCAGGTAAGAAGTAGAGAAGGCAGACCAGGAATTGACAGCAACTCATTTCAACCATAAATTTTTGTTTATAGCACATGAGGTGCCATCTGATTGCTTTATAAGCCATCATTAGAGTAAACGTTCATGGTCAGGGGCAACAGTAAATTTACTGAAAAGCTGGAAAAAAATAACATGTAGCTTTATGTCTTCAAATTTTTTTCAGATTGCTAAAATAATCAACTTTTGAACTTTAAGACATTTTTAGCTTGTCCTAAAAGAACAAATAAAAGCAACTAAATCATTCTATGAACCATTTTTTGTTTCTCTAGCCTAGGTATTTGATTTTCCCTTCCTGCATGGTCCCCACTTTCCAGGAAGTGTCATCTCCAGGGACTGCTGAAGGTAGATTAGTGAGAGAGATTCAGCAGTTTGGATGATACTCTTCTACCTACCTGATGCCTCCATGGCAAATAGGAGGCAAAATAGGCAAAAACTCTGAACGATGTTCTTGATGCTACCTCACATCCATCTGATCCCACATGCTGAGAGGCTTCCAGAGAACTCGCATTGAGCCGATTCTTTTAGCAAAATGGGATGGAACCTTCGAGATTACTCAAAGTTTTCAAGCTCTTTTAAAAAATTCACCTATTTCTTAAACAGTATTATACTAAGAAATACAATATTGAAGACAGATAAAAGTGGAGTCACTTTGACTGAATTCAGAAAGCACTAGGAACCCTGACACCCATCTGATAGCCTGCTTCCTGTCTCTTCCTTCTCCTCAGTTCATTGTACTCATTTGCTAGACGAGGAAACCAGAGACATATTTCAATCAATAATAGGAAGTTTGTATAATAAATATATATTCCATTGATACATTATATAATATGGGGCATATATAATAGGAGCTTCCCTACTTACAGATTTTAAACTTCTTAATTTTTATTCAGATTAGCAAAGTTATGATCTGGAATAAAAATTCTACCCACTCTATCACCATCAAATGAGGGCATGAGCAATTGCATGTGGCCATCATGTCTACAACCACTGCACTTTGTTACTTTGAAGTGTTTTTATGAAAAGCATTTACCCCATTTTGAAAGGTTAAAAGTAGCAAGAATGTTAACAGCTAGTAAGGAGATATATTTGATTGTAAGAGAAAAGAGGTGTGAGATCATATTTTTAAGTGTTGAGAAAAGTGACCAATTTTGCAACGCACATATGAGATCAAGCATCGCTGATCAAGTTCTGCTGATTCTCACAGACAGCATGACTCAGAACGTGGGGAAGCCCACGTCCTTGTGCTGATGCAGTTGTACGTCAAGAGACAAGGAGAAGCAACCGACCAAAGAGGGGAAACTTTGGAGTGCGGGGCTACAGAATTGGTAATTTATCTCTGATGCCTATTAACCTTGTGATGATTTGTAAAAAAGATGTTAAGATTCCAATCAAGAACTGAAAACTGACTCTTCATAAAAGCATTGCTGTTGAAACTTCTGTCCCAAGCCACAGATGGTTCATTGGTTTCAAATGAAACCCATGTGAATCTGAACAGAATCAAAGTGAGCATCCAAGTTGTGAGGGAGAATAGAGCTGCTGAGAAGATACTCAGAGCATTCGCAGGGAACATCAAGGGTAATCCCGTCCCAGCAGATTTTTGCTGTAGAAAAATCGGTCTATTTGGGAAGAGAATAATATGCCCATTTTACCACTTCATATGTTTAGTAAAAATGATGGGACTGTAGGTATAAACTCCCCTCAGTCACTTTGGACTTAGGATCAAAGGATTTATGGACAGCTTTTGGGAGTCTAGTTATATTACAGAGAATATAATATTCATATATCTCATATTATAGAGAACCAGTTTGCTCTATACAATGAAAAACTAAATTTCTGAGTAACACTAAAACCCCCTTATCGTGAATGATTTGGTCTATCTGAAGGGCATTAAATTTTTTATTTTCCTTTGGAGATACAATTTGGTTGACAGAATGAAGTCTAATCACAGTGGCCCTCATTATTATCAGAACTTCTTGAGTTATTTCCAAGTTCTGAGATTATTTTCATTTTTTCCCCTAATTTAAAAATACAACATAAAAATAAATTGTATTGTGTTTCAAGTCGTAAAAATCTCTACTCATCTGCTAAATGTGCAAAATTCTCCCCATAAAGCTAATTAACTAGATAAAAGGTCCATATCAGGCTTGAAGCAGTTCCTGTCTCTAAGGGCCTAACTCAGTAATTAATTATGTTTCTGAGAGTCTCTGAAAACACTTTTCCAGCTTCCTGGGTCTTTAGAAATGAAACATCTTGGGATTCATCCAAAATATCTTAATCTCTCAATCTGCTTAGAGTCCAGCAAGTTCCTACAAGGAAACGGAGCTAAATGTGAGTCCTTTATAGCCTCATCTAACTAGTTACTTACCTCAGGGTTCAGGTAACACCAATTGAATTTTAATCAACCTCATTTTTCAAGCATTGTTAACATTCAAGTGGCCATTCATTTGGGGTCAGCTTAGCATATTGGCTTGGTTGAAATCAAAGATATTAATAAAGCATGAGTTAAGCACTGAAAGTGCAGAGCAAATAAACAGATGTGCTGTTATTTAATAGGCCACATCTTGGTCCCTATTAAAGTCCCAAATGTTAGGTAGGATGTGTATGGACATGTCCTACTGGCCAAGACTCTGGCAGCACCGCCTGCCATACCATCATGTTAACTTCATTCCTCTATTGAGGAAAATACTTTGGCAATTGAAGACCTCCCAAGAGATATGGCACTTTATCAGCTAGAACCCTAGTTGTGCGTGAGCTGCTTAGAACAAGATCCTGAAGGAATGTACATGGAGAGGGGATCTAAAGGAATTGGTACCCAGGAGGGAGGAGAAAGGCGAGGATCACCTTCCCCACTGAATCATTTTGCCTAGCCCTCTACTTTGGGCTTCCCCCCAAATCCAGACCAGATGGCTTTGTAAAGCTCTCAGGGGAGAGTAGACTATAAACCATCTGAGCATAATCAAAAGATGTGCACAAATGACAGTGATTCTTTACAAAGCCCATGCATGCCTAGGTGTTAGCACCTCAGATTATATGGCTGTGTCACTGTCACAGTCTGAATGTACTCGCCCCCTCTATATTTGAAAAGCTTTCAAGTTATTCTTAAAGAAACAAGAGTAATATAAACTTCAAAAAACAACTAGTAGAGGATGGAGTAGATAATAGCAGAAGATATACACCTTCTTGAAGATATAAATCTACCCTCCAAAGACTACTTGAAATGAAACGTTCTTCCCTTTCCCTTGGAATTTCATAGTGTCACCCTAACAAAGCTGAAGAGAGTTGGAATTTTTAATTACAGGCTCCCTTGCTATGTTTACCAAACAGCTAGTAGCCCTGAGGGTAGAGTTAGGCTGTTTAAAGTCATGTTTTAATCTCCTTTGTAATTGCAATTCGATCGCTGGTGTAAATTACCTAGTAGGCTTGCCACCTTCGGTGCCAGCCATTTCCCAGAGTGCATAATTTTGAATTAAAAGGCTGATATCCATCCAAAAGCTTCCCAGAATGTTTCATGGGCTCAGTGAATTATGCATTAAACAGAATTCTTTAAAAAGAAGGCAAGAGGGTCCTTTGATGTCAGCTGGGCTTTTTCATCATACTATGGACTATTAATTTCTAGACTCTCTTAGAGGTCGTTTCTGGAAATCTATGTTCAATTTAGGACTTATTACTGATCTTTCTCTAACCTTTATATTTAATTTTAACAGCATCATACATCAGCCTGAATATGGCAGGTTCTGGCAGAAACCTGGTGGTTAACTTCCTTGGCGGGGGGCTTCGGGGGAGGAGGGAGAAAATGACAATTTGCTGCAAACGCACCATCTGCTGGACAAAACGTGTATATCCTTTTAGGAACTTGCCTGCAGTTAGGAAAATGCTTTAGAAGCCTTATATAGGATAAGACCAATTAGGGAGATGAGATGTATATGGGGGATCATCTGTGGGACATCTCTCAGTTGTATTCAAATGCCAATGGCCTCCTTTGATGATTTTTTTAACACCCCGTAAGAGATAACCATTGGTTGGTATGTTTGAATTAGAGCTATAGTCCCTATTCAAATGTAACACTACAGGTTGTAATAAGCAAAATTGACCCTAAGAAAATAAACAGGACCTCCCTTATGCAAAAGGATATAAGGGCAGTCAAGTTTCCACCATCACGTGCAAATGCAGATTCTGGGGAAATTATTTATGTTTTACAGAATTCCATATTACTATTCTCCTTTTTTTCCATACACGAAGCACTTTGAAATTTGTCAAGAGCTGTGCTTTTCTACACCCTTATAAGTTGGGTGAATATACACTTTATCATTCAACACAGACACTTCTGAGAGTGAAAGAGAGAGCTGTGAATAATTACAGCAGAACAACGTGCATAAACTGGGACTGTCCTGGGCTAGTTCAGAATAAAATGTCTCTGTAGTCAGAGGTGACCCGATCTCCTAACAAACAGAAACCAACTCTCAGTCTCTATCTACTGCCAACTTATGTTAGAGAAGAACAAAAATTAAAAGTTGAAATGATCCAGCACAGTGAAAAGGTTCCAGACTGAGGCAGTGAGGAGAAAAACTTGGGTTTTCATCACAAGTAGGTTCAGCATTGAAATTTTTCGGTTCTGTTTTTCATGCATTAATTCATCCATGGCTAAATACCATGGGAAAGGCCAGATAAAGTTTCATGAGAACTTAGAAGGGATTTAAGTCCTTTCTAGCTGAACAGATACACTATCTCATGGAGGATGCAGAATTTTGAAGTGAGCTTTGAAAGACAAGCAGGATTTGGGGAGTGGGCACTCCAGTAAAGACAGCAGCTTTCAATAAGTAATGGGGCAAATCAAGAAAAGTATAGTGCTTCCCCATCACATCATTAATACTGCTTTTCCACAAACATTTCTTGAAGCTTACTAAGTATCAAACACTCTTGGACACAATGATGGATAAAACAGACATCGATTCTTACCTTCAAGAATACACAGGCTGGTAAGCAGTAGGATTTGAACGTATCTATTTCAGAGGCCATTTCTGAATTAGAGATAAATTTGGGAATCATTGGCATATTTAAACTGACAGGAAACAGATAAGACGGCTTAGGGAAAAAAATGTAGAGGAAAGAGGAAAAGGCACAGAACCAAACCTGACTTACTCTAATACTGAGAAATAGGATGAAGAAATTCTTGAAGGAACAACAAAAACAAAAAAATTAGCTGGTATGGTAACAATAAAAAAAAAAAAAAAGATTAAAAGGATCATACACCATGATCAAGTGGGGTTTATCCCAGGAATGCAAGGATTCTTCAATATACATAAATCAATCAGTGTGATACACCATATTAACAAATTGAAGGACAAAAACCATATGATCATCTCAATAGATGCAGAAAAAGCTTCTGACAAAATTCAACACCCATTTATGATAAAAACCCTCCAGAACATAGGCACAGAGAGAACTTACCTCAACATAATAAAGGCCATATATGACAAACCCACAGCCAACATTGTTCTCAATGGTGAAAAACTGAAACCATTTCCTCTAAGATCAGGAAAAAGACAAGGTTGCCCATTCTCACCACTATTATTCAACATAGTTTTGGAAGTTTTAGGCACAGCAATCAGAGAAGAAAAAGAAATAAAAGGAATCCAAATCGGAAAAGAAGAAGTAAAGCTGTCACTGGTTGCAAATGACATGATACTATACATAGAGAATCCTAAAGCTGCTACCAGAAAACTACTGGAGCTGATCAATAAATTTGGTAAAGTAGCAGGATACAAAATTAATGCACAGAAATCCCTTGCATTCCTATACACTAATGATGAAAAATCTGAAAGAGAAATTAAGGAAACACTCCCATTTACCATTACAACAAAAAGAATAAAATACCTAGGAATAAACCTACCTAAGGAGACAAAAGACGTGTATGTAGAAAACTATAAGACACTGAGGAAAGAAATTAAAGATGATACCAACAGATGGAGAGATATACCATGTTCTTGGCTTGGAAGAATCGACATTGTGAAAATGACTATACTACCCAAAGCAATCTACAGATTCAACGCAATCCCTATCAAACTACCAATGGCATTTTTCACAGAACTAGAACAAAAAATTTCACAATTTGTATGGAAACACAAAAGACCCCGAATAGCCAAAGCAATCTTGAGAAAGAAAAATGGAGCTAGAGGAATCAGGCTCCCAGACTTCAGACTATACTACAAATCTACAGTAATCAAGACAGTATGGTACTGGCACAAAAACAGAAATATAGATCAATGGAACAGTAGAGAAAGCCCAGAGATAAACCCACACACATATGGTCACCTTATTTTTGATAAAGGATGCAAGAATATACAATGGAGAAAAGACAGCCTCTTCAATAAGTGGTGCTGGGAAGACTGGACAGCTACCTGTAAAAGAATGAAATTAGAACACTCCCTAACACCATACACAATAATAAACTGAAAATGGATTAAAGACCTAAATGTAAGGCCAGACACTATAAAACTCTTAGAGGAGAATATAGGCAGAACACTCTATGACATAAATCACAGCAAGATCCTTTTTGACCCACCTCCTAGAGAAATGGAAATAAAAACAAAAATAAAGAAATGGGACTTAGTGAAACTTAAAAGCTTTTGCACAGCAAAGGAAACCATAAACAAGATGAAAAGACAACCCTCAGAATGGGAGAAAATATTTGCAAATGAAGCAACTGACAAAGGATTAATCTCCAAAATATACAGTCAGCTCATGCAGCTCAATATCAAAAAAACAAACAACCCAATCCAAAAATAGGCAGAAGACCTAAATAGACATTTCTCCAAAGAAGACATACAGATTGCCAACAAACACATGAAAGGATGGTCAACATCACTAATCATTAGAGAAATGCAAATCAAGACTACAATGAGGTATCACCTCACACCAGTCAGAATGGCCATCATCAAAAAATCTACAAAAAATAAATGCTGGAGAGGGTGTGGAGAAAAGGGAACCCTCTTGCACTGTTGGTGGGAATGTAAATTGATACAGCCACTATGGAGAACAGTATGGAGGTTCCTTAAAAAACTAAAAACAGAAGTACCATATGACCCAGCAATCCCACTAGTGGGCATATACCCTGAGAAAACCATAATTCAAAAAGAGTCATGTACCACAGTGTTCATCGCAGCTCTATTTACAACACCCAGGACGTGGAAGCAACCTAAGTGTCCATCGACAGATGAATGGATAAAGAAGATGTGGCACATATATACAATGGAATATTACTCAGCCATAAAAAGAAGCAAAATTGAGTTATTTGTAGTGAGGTAGATGGACCTAGAGTCTGTCATACAGAGTGAAGTAAGTCAGAAAGAGAAAAACAAATACTGTATGCTAACACATATATATGGAATCTAAAAAAAAAAAAATGGTTCTGAAGAACCTAGGGGCAGGACAGGAATAAAGACACAGACGTAGAGAATGGACTTGAGCACACGGGGAGGGGGAAGGGTAAGCTGGGATGAAGTGAGAGAGTGGCATGGACTTATATATACTACCAAATGTAAAATAGATAGATAGATAGATAGTAGGAAGCAGCCGCATATCACAGGGAGATCAGCTTGGTGCTTTGTGTCCACCTAGAGGGGTGGGATAGGGAGGGTGGGAGGGAGACGCAAGAAGGAGGGGATATGGGGATATATGTATATGTAGAGCTGATTCACTTTGTTATAAAGCAGAAACTAACACACCATTGTAAAGCAATTATACTCCAATAAAGATGTTAAAAAACAAACAAACAAACAAAAAAACAAAAAGAAAAAATATCTCATTCTTCTCTCCAATTTGGGAACGTAGGTAGAGCTCAGAAGAAATGAAGCTTGTCAAGGTGTAGATCAGATGTAGCTTTAAGCTTCCTCCTTATCCAATAATTATCACAGTAATTTTAAACTTATGAATACCTTTCTCCAAGGAACCCTAAATGCTCTGTGTGTCCCTTCTAATGTATTTCCCTAGGACTGCTATTAAATTATAAAATGATACATTATTGAAAATTAAGCAAAAACACTATTACCATCTATGCTATATTCAGTTTTAGATTTCCCATGGGGAAATACTCAGTTCTACCTTTTCACTTTCAGTGAGGCAAATCAAAGCAGAGCTACAATTCCAATCTTATTTATGAATATAAAATTACCTCAAAATATAGCTCAGTCATTCTCCCCAACTCCCTCCTGTATGGTATAACCTGTCATGCTGTCCATCATTTTTTAATGAATCTTATTCAATGAGCTGTTTGGGGCCTACTTCTGATTTCTTTTTATGTTAACCTTCACAGAAAATTTAAAGTATAACTTGGGCTGGAGGTCAGTGCAAGGAACAGCAAATATTTCTCAGATTTCCTCAGCCTATTCAGAGTTCAGCTGTTGTCTTGTTAGGCTTCGGTGTTCATTTGTCCACTCAGTAAATATTTAATAAGCATCCAGTACATGTTAGGCCCGGTACCTACACATTGAGGCTAGAAAGGTGTCAATGTCCACCCTCAAGAAAGTTAGAATCTTTTGGAGAATACACACAAGTAAAGAGGTGACTACAATACAGTGTGATAAATCTACCCTACTTTGGACACAATTAACCTTTCACTTCCTTATTCATTCCTCTTTAGGCTTCTATGGCTTCTATTTCTTTTCACAACACTATTCTTCTATGACTTCCATGATTCCATACCCTCTTTGTCTTTCTCCTTCCTCTTTGGCCTTTCTCTCTCAGTCTCCTTGGCAGGCTTCCTCTCCTCATCCTGTGTCCAGACTCTAAATATTGGGACGCCCAAAAGCTCCATCCTACCAATCCTCTCTGTATAGTTATCTCATCAAATCCCTAACATTGAACATCATCCATGTAATAATGATTCACAAATGAATTTTCTCCATCCCTGACCTTTCTGCTGGCATATAGAATTGTAAATTTAATGACTTCTTTGACATCTCATCTTAGATAGCCAAAAAATATCTCAAGTTTAGCATATCCAACTCAAAGGTCTTTATTTTCACCTCTCCTCCCTGCACCAAAACACACACACACACACACACGCACAAACCACTCCTTTACCAATTTCAGTTAATGGTACCATCATCTGTTTATTTAAATAAAATTTTATTGCCAATCAAAGATTGACTCTCTTTTCCTCATTCCCAATGTTCAGTTCATGGCGCTACTTCAAAAGATATTTCCTAAACCTGACCACTTCTTACTGTCTGTACTCCTCTTCCAAGCCATCCATCTTCATCTCTTGCTTTGATCCCTGAAACTGGAGCTTAATGGTTTTCCTTGTCTCCATTCTTATGCTCTTAGAGTTCATTCTCCACATAGTAGCCAGAGTGAGCTGTTAAAAATGTAAATCTAATCAGAATATCCTCTGAACACTTTTCATTGATGATAGAATAAAATCTAAATACATTATCAGGGTCCATAAGCCCCTATAGGATCCAGTCCCCTGCCTGCCATGCCAACTTCATATCTTGCACCACTCTCTTCTTATTCTCTATGCATGAACCACACTGGCTTTCTTTTGTCCATCAAACACTTCAAGTGTGTTCCAACCTTAGAAACTGTATTTTCGACTCCTTCAATCTAGAATATTCTTCCTCCAGAGCCTCGAATGTCTAACTCCTTCCTGTCTTCAAGCTCAACTCAAATATTACTTCCCTGAAGAATCCTCCCAACCATCATGACCCATCATTCTCTATTCCATTACCTTGCTTGACTTTTTGTCATAGCACTTACTGATCACAATTTGAAGTTAGAGTATGTGTTTGTTTGTTTGTGTGTAACCCACTAGGATAATCTCCATGGAGGCAAGGATTGTAGGCATGTTGTTCACACATTTAGCCTTAGCATCTGCTGGGTGCTAGACAAATACATGAATCAGTTCAAGTTAGAATCACATACTATGAGGATATAAAGGAGTGTCACATATCCTAATTTGGGAGGGACAGCAAAAAATAATACATGTCTTGAGACATAAATAGGGATTAGTAAGAGGGAGTCAGGTAAAGGAAATTACATGTGCAAAGGCAAGAACGTGGAACTTTCAGGGAGTGGAAAATGATTCGGTACTCACAGAGCACAGAGCTTGAGAAGGATGGTCTGGGACAGAAGTAGTGGGGACACACGTCGGGGAGAAGGAAGGAGGGGGAGGGAACAGTTAAGCATCTGTTAGAGAAGGAAAAGGATCGCATTGTCAAAGGCATCGAGTCTCCTGTTGAGGAGTTCGAACTATTTTTCATGAAGGCAAAAGCCCATTGAAAGGTTTTGATCAAGAGGGGACCTAGCAAATATGGTTTTAGGAAGATTGTTCTTGCCACAGTGTGGAGAATGGATTGGGGTGGCGAAGGGGTGGAGGTGGTCTCAACTAAAGTGTGGAAAGTCACTTACTAGGCTGCAAAGTCTCCTTCCCTGGAAGTCTATAAATGTAGTCTTTCTGAGCTGCTTTAGTAAATGGAATAGTAATGGAACCCGCCTCACAGGGTTGCTCCTAGAAGTCAAAGAATTAATGCGTGTGAATCAGGGAAGATGGAGAGAATTCAGGGTGTTTTAAAGTTTCTCAACCTCTCCCTTCACCCTAACTAAAAAGATGCAATTTTTTAATTGCTTACAATTAAAACTCACAAATATGGTCTCAAAAGTTATTAATCAATGAGAAGCTCAAAGCAATAACACTAAATCTATCCAGAAGACATTTATACCACAAAAGCAACTATCTGGTATGCAGCCTTGAACCAGGAAGGGAATTTGGATCTACTGAAGTAGACCATGCACTACACACACACACACACACACCCCCACATGGCTGTCTCTTTAGACATTCTCTCATATTACAGACCAGGGTATTTCTAGTCTGGCTCACTGCTTTCCATGGTGACAGGAGAAAAATGAATTCCTTCTCAAATGTCCCATTTATAGAAATTTTCAAATCACACTCTGAAGGTGTTTGCTTATTTTGCCTAAAAGCCCTGCTTGTCATTCCTAATCATTCATTTAACGATTATTGAAATGCTCACTATGTGTCTCTTACTGTGCTAAATAGTAAGGATGAATAAGACATGGTTTCTGCCTTCAAGACAACTAAATCAGCATGTGAAAATCACGGTAGATGAACTCAGTGTTTATGGAAGCACCATGAACAGAGATGTAAACTGGACTGGGGAGCCAAGGTAGCAAAGACCATAGTTCACAACACAGGTGCTGGAGTCATACAGACCAGGGTTTGGTTCTGAGTCATTCACGTACTAGTCTCATGACTCAACCTCTTTCACACTCATTTCCCTCATCTGTAAATATCAATAAGGACCCACTTTATTGGGTTAAAGTAAATGAGATGATGTATGGAAAGCACAAGAGTGGATACCTAACACAACTCAAATAGATGCATACGCAGCAGTAATCATAAATATAATTTATGATTCCTTCCTTACATGAGTATAAGAAGGAGCTGTTGAGAAGGTACTAGAACAAGGGCATTTATTATTCAGTACAAGAAGGTGCATGTATGCCAAATGCCTCAATGTCCAGAAGAAGCCTGCAGCCTTAGTCACTTCCCAGCAGCACCTACAATGCAGAAACTAGATACAACAATTAGCAATAAAAGAGGAAGTTCTGACCCAGCAATGCCGCATGATGTGGTCAGCTTCCTGGACATGCAGCTGTATGCTTTTGACCGTAAGCTTCTCTTCCTGGCACCAAATCGCTATCTCGTTGACCAGACCTCTGATGGGAACTGGGTAAAGACGCCGTAGGGTATCCCCCAGCCATCACACAGTGACCCCAAAACATCTGTCTCCAACTTCATTGCTGTAAGATGTATCCGCCTGCAAAATGTATCCCTGCCGAGCCTGCTCCAATAGCTCCAACTACTCCACTAGAAAGAAGACTTCACTTTCTGTGACAATTATCACAGCCAGAGATGCTTGATGCCATTTGCTGAATTCATAGGATGAAAATGAAAAAGAGAGTAATAGCTGTCATTGTTTGTATGTCTTTATGCATGTGTGGGAAGCAGTAAATCTCAGGAAAAAAATAGTCTTCCATCTTTCCCCTTTATTCCTGCAACAAAGTTTTTGCAAATTTCTTCTCTCTCAAATCATAGATTATCAAGAGAAGCTTTGGGGAAAAAAAAAAAAAAGGACTTTACATTCATTCCAATTGCTACCTTGAAAATGCTATTGCTTATTGCATGCACTTCAAATGAGTTATCATATAGTACATTTAAGGACAATCATACACCCGAAAGCCAGCAAAAGAAATGCTCCAAAGACAATTTTGAACCTGTTTGAAGAAAAGTATTGAAAACTGACCACTGTAGCAGCAGCAATCAGAGATGGAGGGGCTGAGGTGAAGCTGATACCAGGCTGCCCAGCAGACCCAGGGGTACAAACACATCGCAATGTCTATGATAAGCAACCAAACAATGAACTCGCCTCCAAACTGCAATTTCTGCAGTGCAACTACTCAGAGACCTTTGATCAAAGATGTATAATGTTCTAGCCCGTGAATGCCAAAATCACAAGTCATCGCCACCTCCTTCCAAAGCTGTCTGTCATTAATTCTGAAGTGGAAAGTACTCGCTACAGTGAAAATAGTCAAAACCAAAAGAGATTAAAAAACAATGCAAACAAAAACCAAAGCAAACCCACAAACACACACACACAAATCCCTTTCCACTCCACACTCCACACTCCACAGAAGGTACTCTGAAATCAAAGTAAAATGGGATCTGCCAAACTCTAGGTAAACCTGGAGATGAGAAAGAGTCCCCACTGCCCCTGAGTTTATTCTTCCCACCCTTCCAAAAATTATGTTCCCAGATGACCATATTCAATCCCATTAACTAGAACAAAGCCTTCATTTTCTACAATATGATTGCAGACTTTTACAAAATGAACATATGATTGAACTCTTACAGTGATTTAAATTTATACTCCAGTCTCTATAACCAATAATCACACCCTTTCTGGGGGGAAGTTTTGATGTGGAGAAGGTTTCTGGCTCATAACACATGGAAAGGGTATAAATGTGTGGGAAAGAAAACTAGGTAGTCACAATTCAATTGACATTCAATGCCAATGCCTAGAAATAGCTATGAGTGTGGCTCGTCCTGATGGGAATAGACCAGACCTGCATTTAGGGCATGGCCAAGTGCTCTCCGATTTCCATCTGGATCTCAGCCTTGGTCTTGCATGGAGAGGCGAGGAAGTGCTACCTTATCTCTAAGTCATTATCTTAAACTAGATAACGGAAATGAATTAAAACCTTAAATTGGGTTTTTCCAAATAAATTCATTAGGTAGTACATATTAAGTACCTTATTTAAGCAGATAATCTACTTCATTTCCAAACATTTTTCAGTATTCAGATGAAAGCTTTGAAGTATTAACCCTAAATATACCAAGTTTCTTCAGAGTGTTGTGACCATATTTATAGCACCATAATAATATACTATGATAATATATACTATTGCCATATATGTTTATAAGAATTTTATCAACTTATCCGCTGATGTTTGGGGAGGTCCCTTGCTTTCTGCCTCATGTTATTCATTCTTTCTTTCTTTTTCTGGTTCCTTTATCCATTCCTCTGGAACAGATTTTTAAGTGCTAGGTACAAAGGTTATAACAAATAATAAGACAAAAATCCCTGCTATCAAAAATTTTATAGGTTCTCTGAAAGAAAAGGACAGATAGGAAAGCAGAACCAGAACAAACTCTCCAAAGCAAATGCTTCAAGCCTCCCAGGCTCTTTCTTCTTCAACATCCCCAATGCCCACCTTCTGGCAAAAAGTCTACAGAGGTGCAGAGGGACAAAGTCACGGGTTCTTTCTTCCTCATTTCCATAGTGAAAATTATGTCCTGCAGATGAGGTCCAACATCTCTTCACTACTTCTAGCTTTGTGTGTGTGTGGGGGGGGGGGGGGTGTGTGGGTGTGTGTGTGTTGACACCCAGTTCTAACAGAGACAGTCAGGTAAGGTTTCAGGGGGGTGGGGTGGGATTCAGCTAATTCATAAGCAATTTGCAAAGTTGGAAAGGAGGACAATATTACAGATAATATACTCCATGGTATCATGCTGAATAAAGAGCAAAGGGTTTTTTAACTAGAAAGAAATAGATTATGTTATAAACACTTAGGTGGTTTTAGTCTAATTTAGGTCAATGCAGTCTGCAATCTAAAGCACTATGGTTCTTAGATTAGCTATGGTTCCTATCATAATTACTGGAACAGACCTAAGCCATTAACCAAGGCTCAGAGAACCAGCTGGCTGACAACACAGTGGCTATACAATGGTGGACACTGATTCACTCACTCATTCATTCATTCATTCGTTCATTTAACAAACATTTGTTGACTGCCTACCAGAGGGCAGACACTCTCATAATCAAGCCTAGAGTTATGGAGTCTGTCTATACACTAGACACTGTCCTAAGTACTATCAATAATGCTCCCAGGAATCCTGTGCATCACTGAAACACGAGTAAGTGAAGTAACCAGTAAGTGATGAAACCAAGATTCCAATGTAGGCAGGCAGGCTCCAGGGGAAAATGACGCATGACACAGCCCCAGCCCACGTGGGGCTCTCAGTATAGACGGGGGCCCCAGAGCAAATAAACAACTTATTGACTGTGAATCATTCTCCTAGAGGTGTACCCATGGGCTCTGGAACCCCAGAAGAGAGTTCACATATGGTCAAGCATCACCTGTTTACTTGCATTCTCCACCCACATAGTTCCTTCATTTACTCCCTCTCTCCTCACTTTGAAAAGAAAATCAAATTTTAAAATCTAAAATTTTCTTTCTAACTTCATAGGATTTTTTCCCTTTCCCTTTCCCTTGATAGGTGTTGAGGTAATTACACCTGGCTTAAAACAACTGTTTTTCAAGAACCTATTCTGTATTAGGCATTGTTTGAGGGGTGGAAGTTCAGATACTTCAAGTATGTATTTGAACTGCAACTCCCGCCAACCATAGCTGTTTCTCATTAAGGCCCAGGGTTGCCTGGTCTTCCTCTGTTTCAAGAGATGAAAAAAATCTAAACTTTTCTCTCAATATTTTAATAAAGGATGCTAATTCAGGTGTTTTGAAAATACAGTGAAGGACAAATACAATGTATTTCTCAGGCTGATCTTAGCCTATAGATCTCAGGTTACAATTTCTGTTTGAAAGTTACTAAAGTTTGGTTTCTGCTATTGAGGAGCTCAAAACATAGTGATACGATAGTAATGGAAGAGAGAGACAGAAAAAAAATTTCTATGTGAGAGAAAGATGATAAGTTCCAAAGAAAAGGAACATTATACGTCACAGAGAGGAATTACACTTTCGGCTGAGATCCAGCAAAGGGCAGCTGATGCAATATTTGTGCTGGCCTTGAAGGGTGTGAGCAATTTTACAGGCACTTACGGGAAACAAAGGGTGTATGAAGCACAGGGACGGGTGAGTTAAGCTGCACAGGTGGAAAAATGCAGACTGCAGCATGGCAAAGAGAAAGAGGGCTGTTAGGGTTTCTTGTGGGTTGTGAAGGGACAAAGTGAAAGATACAAACGGTGAGGCAGACTGAATTCTGCAGGACTGTGCAATTCATTGTGATACTTTATTCTGTAGGGTATAATTCCAAGATACACCAATACACAAGATGTTAGGCGTCCTTCAATAAAGTAAATAAAATTAAGTTTGGAAGTCCAAAACTTGGGGAAAGGCTATATACCATATCAATCTCTGGATGATTCTTAAAACAGATTCACAAGTTAGATGCTCTAAGAACTAACCCCTGCATCTAGTAATGAAATCTGTTTAGCTATGTTAACCTGGCTTATTATTTGATCATAGAACTTTTTTTTCTTAGAACATTCATTTTTACCCCAAAAGGAACAAAATAAAATTCCGTCAATGTTGCTGGATGCAACAGGAAAGCCATTTAGGCCTTCATGCCATGGAGTGATGGGTTACTGGTGGTTGTGATGCCTTAAAGACCTTGTAAGAGGAGTGTGAACCAGGAAAAAGGGCAGAGACCGGTATAGAAAATCATCTAGGAGGTGATCACAATAGTCCATAGTAACAATAATGGTTTTCTATCATGTAGCACTCCCTGTGTGCGCCAGATATCACACGAGGTGCTGTTTATATTGTACATATTGTAATGAGAGCCAGAATTAAGGTAAAAGCAGCAGTCACTATCCAGTTTCAAGGAAAAAATAGACCAACCAGTATTCATCACCTCCCCTCCCATTGTCTCAGCTTCCTCTATAATGTTTCCCTTTTTTCCCCTAGCACAGGTGCATGTGCCCTGTAACTTCATTTGAAAGAAAACAAACATTTGACATTTGAATGCTGCCATTAAACCATTTTTCCAATAATTGAGATTCATTCCCCTCTCCTTATTGCTCTCTGCCCTTTCTTTAAGATATTCCACAAGCTAAAAACTAACAGGGAAAATGGGTCATTAACTGTGCCAAATCCTACTTTCTCCTTTTCTTCTCCTGGGTTCTAACACATAAGGATCAATAGCCAAGAGGAAACAAACTTCAATTTTTGTTAATAAGTGAGCAAGTGCTTGATCTCCTTCCCACACCCCTCTCCCTACAAGACTGCTCTGATATTACAGCTAGAATACTAGGCAGAGGCCAGAAGCAGAAAAAAGGCTTTGGTTTCCCACAACCCCCCTCTAAATAGCTGGATCTTTAGAGCAGATTCCAAGCCTACTTATCTAAACATCCATTTGCATGAGGAGTGACTCTCAGGACTTCCTCCGCCCTCCCCCCCCCACCCCCCGCCCCATACAGGGGGAACAGAGAGTTTGGAGGAGGGTCAGAGCTGCTAGGAAAGGCCACCGTATCTGCATAGCCTGGAGACTAGAAGTGCAAACATGGGCATGAAGATGGCCCAGGCCGGCCATGAGAGGTTGGTCCCTCCATCATTTGGCCATGGGAGCTAGAAGAGTACTTTCCTGTCTCTCTTCACTGTGATTCTGCCTATTAGGGAAAGACAATTCATGAATGTCGGACTCTGCCAATCACATCCGCAGATTCTCTCTTGTGGAGGAGAAAGATGAGATGGAAAAGGATGGAAACTAAGGAGCAGAAATTCCCCTTTCTTAGGGCCGAGGCTAAAACATGATCTGAGAACAAAAGCATTCCTTTTTCCCCAAGGGATATTATTTTAGGAAAGCTGGACAAACCTTCTGCACAAAATTCCTTCTCCACTGAGATATCGGATTCCATCATCAATAATGTATCCATGATGGCTTTTCACATTGTCCTCTGACTATGATCTCTTTCAATATGAATAGCCCTGAAAGGGGTAACCTAAACAGAATCTAGTACAGTACTTTGATGGGAATTGGTTTTGCCTATGGCTACATGGGAAGCTGGGGTACTGGGAACAAGAAGGCATGCTCAGAAAAAAAAAGAGGAAGAGAAAAAGGAAATGGAAGAGCCCCAGGGACACTTGTGTCTCCTTCATAATTACACACCTGCTTGGATGCTGATATGCAAATACTATCATGTTCTCCATCGATTTCAAGGATGACTTAGGGTAAAGTCCTGGATGTTAAAAATGCTCCATCCCCTGGTTTTTCAGTAAAAATACCATCTGGGAAATGTGGGAATTTATGCAAGAAAATTATATATATATATATGATTTTGTAATAGATAAAATTAACTTGGTGATAGCATCCTAACATATCACTTAAGCATAACAATTATACATTATATATAAGTATATATTAATATGTTATATAATAAATGCTATCGATACTGTATGTCTATATTGTCTAATTATATAATTGATAATTACATATCAATATATTATACAATTATAATATAAGGGATATGTTAGAGTTCTATCAGCAAGTTACTTTAATCTACTTTATTACTTTTAACACAATTGGAGGAAGAGTGGAAGACATCTGAATTAAAATGATTTCTGAGGTTGATTAATTTCTAGGAATATTTTCTAAGAAGGAACAAAATAACCAGATTTATGATACCCTTTGCACACTTATTTTTAGAATAATTCAAAATAGAAATTATGGCACAAATTGGGGTGAAAATGTAAAGCAATTACTTTCAATTTTGTCACCTTATTATTTCCAGTGGAACAGAAACCCATTCAGGGAGATGTGGGTTTGGAATTTTTAACAGTGTGTGAAAGTGCTTGATGCCCTGACAAGGTCACTTAAAATATGGGAGTTCAATGACGCAGCCCTCTCAGTGAAGACGAAGACCCGGCTACCCTACGGTGGCTGAGGAAAAACATGACAACAGAACAATAGACCCGCATGCTGGGAGGAGAAGTAATTTATTTTCCCTGTATTCTCTTTGCAGGATACCACACAGAGAGTCAAATGCATGTCCGGGCATGCATAAGGCAAGAGACTAGAAATTAATTTGCTGCCCCCATAGAACTTACAGTTACTGCATGCTAAGCTGCTGTGCTTATCTTTGGAAGTTCATCCTCGAAGGCTGAATAAAATTTCTGCTGTTCAGCTTTTTATATGAAGTAGTATACTGTTTGCTTAAAAATGGAAAGCTCATTTTATCAAGTATTCTTGCAACCGTGATTATGTTCTTCAGAACATTAGCTCTGCAACTATTTTTCAAATGAGTTTTTTTTATAGTTTGCACTGCTGACTTACTATCACCTCTCTGAAAGGGATTTTCTCAGCCGTTTTCACCTTCTGTCCATATCACGTTTCACTCTCCTGCAGGATTTAGAACTAGAGCCCAGTAGGCGAAGTGATTTAAGGGCAGGACAATGGGAAATGGGTGCCTTCTTTTTTTTACAAAGTCATGGTCCTGTACTTGTATCCAACTTTGTTTTGGGGGAAGCATATTTTTAATCTATGTTCTACTACGTGATGTAGTCACCTTTAAAAACATGAGGACAGATTAAATTTGTCCTCAGAATTCAGAATTTCTTTTCACAAAATTGAAAACCTTTGGTAAGTGTTGCAAAGTCCCAGTGTTCTTGGATGCTTAGGTTTGTGCCAGAGACATCACATTAAAGGGGGAGAAAATTCCCGCAGGGACCCCCCCTTCCCGCTCTCCCCACCAACAGCTCTCCTTGCTGTGAGTCTGCTCTAAAGGGTCTACGACACCTACCCCTTCGACACACAAGAGAGTGCTGCTTTCCTACAAGGTGATTGACGGCAAGGAGACACCCAGCCAGGTTGACTGGTTTTTCAAAAGGGATAAAAGGAAAATCACGGAGATCTGTATGAAATGGGGTCTGTGGTAGAGGTGAGAGGAAGGTGAGGACAGGGGTCAATAAAGCTGTTGACAAACATGAAAAGGAGAGGACTTCAAAGAAGGCTGAAAGGACTTTGTAAGCTGGTAATGACTGTAGGAAGAAAAAAAAAAAAGACTAGATCGTCATAACCTCAACATTACAACACCAATAAAGAATTTCTCTGGCATGGGTGTTTTCAATTTTTAAAGAGGTTTGAGATTATCAAAATATTTCTAAAAATCCAAACAGGTATTACCCTAGACCAGGGTTTCTCCATCTTGGCACTGTTGACATTTGGGG
The DNA here is from genome assembly GCF_949987535.1 of Balaenoptera acutorostrata. NCBI lineage: Eukaryota > Metazoa > Chordata > Mammalia > Artiodactyla > Balaenopteridae > Balaenoptera > Balaenoptera acutorostrata. The sequence continues at coordinate 78,965,067 of NC_080070.1, read as the reverse complement.
CCGGATAACTGTTTGTTGTGCGGGTGTGCTCTGTGCCTGCGGACCGGGTAGCAGCACCCCAGGCCTCTACCCACTAGATGCCAGCAGTAGCCCCCGCCCTGAGCCATAACAACCAAAATGTCTCCAGACATTGCCAAATATTTTCTAGGGGTGCAAAATCACCCCTGGCTGAGAACCACTGGTTTTTAACCTTGGCTGCATGATAATACAGTAAACTATCAAAACACAAGTGCAGGCCCATTTCCTAAGATTGATGTTTAATCGGTCTCTGGTATGGCTCAGTCATTGGCATGTGTTTGAAGTTCCCAAAATGATGCTATTCAGTCTAATAAGTCTAATCATCAGTTTAGGAAACAATCACTGAATGCCTACTACGTGCCCAGCATTGCCTTAGATCATGAGAGTACAAAGATGAATGAGACATTGTCCTTAGCCTCGAGAGGCTTAGGATCTAGTGAAGAGATGAACACACAGTAGATACTTTCCCAAGAGGTACTCAATTTCCTTAAAGTTAAATGTTCAGGACACTCTGTCAGCACAGAGGAGGAACTGGTAGCCTAATGGCACAATGTTTGCGATATCACTACATTTCCACCAGAACTGCTAAAATTCAAAAGCAGCAACATTCAGGAAGTAAAGCAACTGGAGCTCACATACATAGCAGTTTCACTACAGTATACATGTACATATATATGTACACTTGTACACCTACACACACACACACCAGAAATGCACACGTGGATTGGAACGGTCACAGCATGTAGGAGATGCTCTCAGTGCCTCTCCCAAATCCCCTTAGCACTCTGTTCTCATACATGTCAAGGGCTTCCTAATCTGTGACTCTCTGCCAGGGAGCTTTCTCTGGCCACACAGGGCCATGCTGTGCCTTACCTAGAGCAGCTGAAAGGGCCTGAAGCTACAATCCCTGGAGCAGCCATCAACCAATGACAAGTAAGAACTGTTCCATCCAAGCTAGCGAGTAGCTGTGGTATTCTGTCCCAACCCCCATTCTATGCTCTCGCCCAAGGGACCCCAGGGAGAATGAGGCCCGCTGGCGCTCATCCACATACTCTGTATTGGATTCATTCCTGTCTGTATCTTATTTCTCCATTTCCCTATAAACTCCTAAATCAACTATTTGAACCCAAATCTAGTCTTAAGGTTTACTTCTGGGATAACCCAGCTAAAGATACAGCATTATTCACATAAGCTAAAGACTTAAAAAAGAAAAAAAAAAAAAAAATACACGTCCATCAACAGAAGCACGGCTAAATAAACTGTGGTACATCTATATATTAAAATGCTATACAGCGATAAAAGTAAACCAAATATACCTTAACACTACTTGAATGAATCTCACCCAACTTAATTTAGAGCAAAAGATATTAGAAATAACATAATCCAAACTTTATGATTACTACATTAATCTAAAGTTTAATATCAGGTAACACTTGTTCATGGTCCTAAAAGGTATGATGGTGGTCATTTTTGGGAAGAAGGAAGGGTAGAACAGGAACAAGGGGACTGGTAATGTTCCCTTTCCTAACATCCATAATGTTACATAGGAGTTTTCACTTTGTGATAATTCTCTTATTTCTACCCTTTTTCTGTATATGTATTTCCATTCAAAGTTTTTAAAAATCTCATCATAGGGCAATGCGAGAAAAGCAGTAGACTATGTAATGGAGATCAGGACTTGGGAAAGAAAGAGTAGAAAAAGATGTGATAGTTACATTAGCTCACATTAAAGAGGGTCCCTAACCAAAGATTCAGGGGCCACCGTGAACCTTCCAGCTAAAAGGAAAAATATAAGCAAAGGCAGGCCCTAAGCCTACTCCCTGAATTGGGGTTGAGGGAGATTGGAATCTCACTAATTTCCACTCACTGCTATTTTCTCTGTGTCTTGCCTCCACACTCTTCATTCTTAGTCTAAGAGTAGATTGTTCCTTTCTGAGCTGCCTTGAGTGCTGAATATTTTAGCCATAATATGTAGATTCTCGGTAGGGAAACCAGTAAAATACATAATGAAGCATCAGAAGTGTTATCTGTGCTAACTTTTCAGGAGAACTGAAGAGAGGTCTTTACCAAAGTCTTAACACCCTAAAACATGCCTGTTCTTTCAATAGCTTTTCTAGAACACTCACTCTCGCTCGCACCTTAGGTACTTACCGAGCATTTTTCATGTGTGAGACAGCACCTCAGACATCCTGATGGTGCTCTGCCCCAGCAGCTACTCTCAGTTGATAAATAACCATGGAAACGCTTCAGCAATTGTGTTCCTAATCAGTAGGTAAATTAATTACAGATAGCCGAGGATTCATTTTTATTCTTTCCTGTCTGCCTGCCGCATGATGTTTGTAAAAGATTCTGTTGGCTCTAGCCAAAGGATTTTGATTTCTTCACCCCTTGACCCCTAACAAGGTCTTTCAAAGGAAAAGCCATTTTCTGTCTTCTCATCTATGTCTTTATTCCAATCCATCAAAATAGTTCACGGAAATTTCAGTGACGGCCTGGTTGTAAAATTGGAGCCATGTTGCTGCTGGTAGCTTGTGCAATCTTCATTAGTATTTATGGATGTGAACCCAAGCAGCGGCAGCTATATTCCCATTACTGAGAGCCTACTAAGAGCCACATTACTGTCCTACTTTAATTGGACTTCTGTCTGAGAGGAAAAAATAACTGATTTAATTTTCTCCTGCTATTGACCTATAATATTTGTAAGGCATAGACTTGCCTTGTCTCTATGAAATGAGCCCTAGGAGGGCTGGTCACCTTGGTACAAAACTTCTCGAATAAATCCATTTGAAACTGGGGTCAGAACTAATTGGTTGATGAGCTAAACTGAGAAGTCACTCTCCTGACTCGAGGCCAGATCAGGTTCCTTCTGTAAAATGAGGACCTGATTTTGAGGCACTAGGGGCAGTGAAGCAGATTTTGGAGAAGGTTCTAAGTCTTTGTGGAAAAAAAAAAAAAAACCTCCGCCATCTTTCCAGTTCTTCCCCCCACCCCTTTAGTTTGGGTTTTTTCGTGCTGTTACAACAACAACGAAGGTGAAGTGATTTACTTTTCCATGTTGAGTGACGCTTGCTCCCTTGGGGAGATTCAATTGGAGAAATAGGAAACCCCAGAGCTTCCTGTACAGCTCAGCTCCAGAGAACCATGCTCCCGGTTCACTGGACTTGAACTATTTCCCAGATGAGTCATCTGACTCAGAGGCAATGCTAAGCGCATCAGGAAGGCGACAGGATCAATACTTTCACGCTGCTCTGTCACTTCAACTCACCCCAGCAGCACCTGAGAAAGAGCTTGGTTTTCCTACCTGCCACTCGGGCCGGTCGTGTTTGGATCAGCGTTCAGGTACAGGATGACTATTCTCCGTTGTGCAATATTTGACCGACGTGGTTTACCTTTTTCTTCTAGGTTCTCCTTTCATTCTATTTCCTTCTAAGTATAGACATAGCAGCCCTTTATCCCAAACTACAGATCAGGACACTTCTGCTGACAATGGATTTTTGTTTAAAATTTGTAATGTGTTCATTTGAAATACTTTAATGTGCTTTCTTGATTTAAACGATTTAGACACTAGACCACATTTTGTTAGCTATTTAACGAGACAAATTTAGTAAGGGGAAAATTTATATTAAAAAACAAAACTCCACCAAAGGACTATTTGCTTGTTCACCACCCACTTGTCAAGCACTTGTGATAATATTTGTAGCAGTATCATTTTCCTAATTTATTTACTTTGCAAGCTGAACTAGCTCAATTATTCTTTGTACTTTTTTCAACTTTATAATTTATTTTTATCAGAAGTACATAATTTTTTTATGTGACTTTGACAAGCTTATAAGAAAGAGCAATAGTCTCTTGTCACCCTTTCCCAGGCCAAGTTCGTTCAATTATTTACTTTGACTCTTTTGATAATGTCCTCCATTTTCTCTTTCTGTCTTTCTCAAAGGTCTGTTGGTTGACTGTTGAAATTCCACAGAATGTTCTCAATTTTTCATTTTATTTTCTACTTTCCTTCTCAGCATTTTTGTCAAATTTTAAGAGTTTTCTCAAATTTAACTTTCAATTCTTATACTGAATTTCTATTTCTGCTTTCCAAAAGTTCATTCTTGTTCTCTGAATGCTCCTTTTTAAGAATAGACTGTACCTATCTCATACACGCAGCATCTTTTCTTATCTCTCTGAGCTCATTATTGTTTTAAAGCTTTCGTCTTTTGCTCCCTTCACTGCCTCTATTCTATCCAAGTTTCCTTTTCTGACTGTTTCAGTCTTTCTCTTTCAGGTTGGAAGTTTACTCAAATATTGGTGATCCTTGACTGTAAATGTATGTTCTCCTTTATTATTATTTTATTTTGAATAGTTAATAAAATCATATGCTTCAAAACGCAAAAAATATATAAAAGAATTTGGTAAAAATTTCCCTCCCATCTTTGCCATGCATCTGCTCGCTTCGCATCTCTTGCCATTGATAACCGCTATCCCTGGGCATCCTTCCAGAGTTCCTTTATGCATAGAAGAGAAAAAAGAATAGATTCTTCTGTTTTCTCCATTTACATAAAAGATAGCATATTAAATGTTAAATTAACTGTATTATACTTTGTTTTACAGATAATCGTGTGACTTTTAGATTTTTTTTATACCTTCAAAATATGTGCAACATAGAACACTTCCTCATTTCTCTTCAGAGCTGTATAGTATTCCTTGTCTTCAGGTAAACTAGGTCTATTTATGGATATCTCATACAACTCCACTGGTTCATTTCCATGCATTCATGAGTCAGGACCACACTGTTTTAATGATTGAGGCATTATAATATGTATTAATATCTGGTAGTGCTAATGCTCCCTCACTGCTCTACTTTTTCCTGGCTATTCTTAATGAATTATTTTTCCATATGAACTTTGAGGTCAACTTTTTTGTTTTTACAAAAAGTTGGAATTTTTATTGAAATTTATTATTTATATATTATTACTATCATCATTATTATTATTAAAATCAACTAAGAGAGAATCAAATACTATCCAAGAACATGGTATGTCTTTTCACTGATTCCAGCATTAGTGTTCACACAGGTCTTTCACTTATTTTGTTAAATTTATCCTGAGGGTTTTTTTTGTTTGTTTTTGATGCCATTTAAGTGGAATGTTTTCTTTCTGATTATAATTTGTATATATAAACTATTTTTTCCAATATATCTTAGCAAATCTCTTAGGAATTCATTATATCAACAGAAGCAATTGATCATTACTACATTCCCAGTCCCCACATGGGAGAGTCAGGAGAAATAAATCTTGCAGCATTAGTCCCCTAAAATGACAATATTAATTAATATATTTTATTTGTGTTTGGAAGAGTATATCCTCAGTTTTTAATTTTTAAATATTTTTATTATGAAATACTAAACCATACAAAGAATATACTTAACTCAGTGCAATTTATGAAGCACAACAATAAAATAATCATCCATGAAAAACACCCCATCCAAACAAGAAACAGAATATAATAAATTGGTATCCACCTTTGTGCTCTTCCTTATCCCATCCTTTGCATACCACCACTCCATCCCATATGCACTATCCTGAATTTTATCATTATCATTCATTTAGTTTATTCACTACCATTCATTTATCACTTCTGTATGTATTCCCAAATGATATGTTTAGATGTGTTTATCTTACAACTTAGTGTTCTTTATCTTAGAACTTTATGAAAATGGAGTTACATTGTCTTTTCACACATTATTGCTTTTAAAATACATTTATCTGTTGTTAGTTTAATTTCACAACAATATAATATTGTTAATAATCCACAGAATAATTTGTGATTGCTGTTGGAAACTGGTGTTGATTCCAGTTTTTTTTTTCACTTATATACAGTACTACCAACATTCATTTACATGTTCCTGGTACATATGTGCAAGAATCGCATAATGTGACAAAACGTTCACAACTCGTTAATTCTAGGTGATTCCAATGCAATCATGTACATTATACTTTTCTTTCATCATTACTGTAGGTTTGAAATTTTTCAAAATAAAAAGGTCAGAAAGTAGTTGACCTAGCAATCCCACTCCTGGGTATATATCCAACAAAACCTAAAACACTAATTTGAACCCCAATGTTCATAGCAGCGTTATTTACAATAGCCAAGACATAAACAACCTAAGTGTCCATCAACAGATGAATGGATAAAGAAGCTGTGGTATATATATATACAATGGAATACTACTCAGCCATAAAAAAGAATGAAATTTTGCCATTTGCAGCAACATGTATGCACTTGGAGGGCATTACACTAAATGAAATAAGTCAGACAGAGAAAGACAAATACTGTATGATATCACTTATATGTGAAATCTTAAAAAATACGGCAAACTAGTGAATATAACATAAAAGAAGCAGACTCACAGAGAGAACAAACTAGTGGTTACCAGCAGGGGGAGGGGCAAAATAGGGGTGGGGTGTGGGAGGTACATACTATTGGGTATAAGACAGACTTAAGGATGTGTTGTACAACACAGGGAATATAGCCAATATTTGTAATAACTAACTGGAAAGTAACATGTAAAAATTATATGAAAACAAAAAATTAAAACCTAAAAATAAAAAATAAAATAAAATAAAATTGCCACTAACAACAACAATAAAAAAGGTAGGAAGGAAAAAAAACTGATGAAAGTCTACCTATATTCTGCCCCCACTGATTTAAAATAGCCTACAGAGCAACAGCCAGCTCTACCCACCACCAGTCCCTCCCATCAGGAAACTTGCACAAGCCTCTTACATAGCCTCATCCACCAGAGGGCAGACAGCAGAAGCAAGAAGAACTACAATCCTGCAGCCTGTGGAACAAAACCACATTCACAGAAAGACAGACAAGATGAAAAGGCAGAGGGCTATGTACCAGATGAAGGAACAAGATAAAACCCCAGAAAAACAACTAAATGAAGTGGAGATAGGCAGCCTTCCAGAAAAAGAATTCAGACTAATGATAGTGAAGATGATCCAGGACCTCGGAAAAAGAATGGAGGCAAAGATCGAGAAGATGCAAGAAATTATTAACAAAGACCTAAAAGAATTAAAGAACAAACAAACAGAGATGAACAATACAATAACTGAAATGAGAAATACACTAGAAGGAATCAATAGCAGAACAACTGAGGCAGACGAATGGACAAGTGACCTGGAAGACAGAAAGGTGGAATTCACTGCTGCGGAACAGAATAAAGAAAAAAGAATGAAAGGAAATGAAGACAGCCTAAGAGACCTCTGGGACAACATTAAATGCAACAACATTCACATTATAGGGGTTCCAGAAGGAGAAGAGAGAGAGAAAAGACCCGAGAAAATATCTGAAGAGATTATAGTCGAAAACTTCCCTAACATGGGAAAGGAAATAGCCACCCAAGTCCAGGAAGCACAGAGAATCCCATACAAGATAAACCCAAGGAGAAACACACTGAGACACATAGTAATCAAATGGGCAAAAATTAAAGACAAAGAAAAACTATTGAAGGCAGCAAAGGAAAAACGACAAATAACATACGAGGGAACTCCCATAAGGGTAATGGCTGATTTCTCAGCAGAAACTCTACAAGCCAGAAGGGGGTGCCATGGTATATTTAAAGTGATGAAAAGGAAGACCTACAACTAAGACTACTCTACCCAGCAAGGATCTCATTCAGATTCGATGGAGAAATCAAAAGCTTTACAGACAAGCAAAAGCTAAGAGAATGCAGCACCACCAAACCAGCTCTACAAAAAATGCTAAAGGAACTTCTCTAAGTGGGAAACACAAGAGGAGAAAAGGACCTACAAAAACAAACCCAAAACAGTTCAGAAAATGGTAACAGGAACATACATATTGATAATTACCTTAAATGTGAATGGATTAAATGCTCCAACCAAAAGACACAGCCTTGCTGAATGGATACAAAACCAAGACCCATATATATGCTGTCTACAAGAGACCCACTTCAGACCCAGGGACACATACAGACTAAAAGTGAGGGGATGAAAAAAAGATATTCCATGCAAATGGAAATCAAAAGAAAGCTGGAGTAGCAATACTCATATCAGATAAAATAGACTTTAAAATAAAGAATGCTACAGGAGACAAGGAAGGACACTACAGAATGATCAAGGGATCAATCCAAGAAGAAGATATAACAATTATAAATATATATGCACCCAACATAGGAGCACCTCAATACATAAGGCAACTGCTAACAGCTATAAAAGAGGAAATTGACAGTAGCACAGCAATAGTGGGGGACTTTAACACCTCACTTACACCAATGGACAGATCATCCAAACAGAAAATTAATAAGGAAACACAGCTATAAATGACACAATAGACCAGATAGATTTAATTGATATTTATAGAACATTCCATCCAAAAACAGCAGATTACACTTTCTTCTCAAGTGCACATGGAACATTCTCCAGGATACATCACACCTTGGGTCACAAATCCAGCCTCAGTAAATTTAAGAAAATTGAAATCATTTCAAGCAACTTTTCTGACCAAAACACTATGAGATTAGAAATCAATTACAGGGAAGAAAACGTAAAAAACACAAACACATGGAGGCTAAACAATATGTTACTAAATAACCAAGAGATCACTGAAGAAATCAAAGAGGAAATCAAAAAATACCTAGAGACAAATGACAATGAAAACATGATGATCCAAAACCTATGGGATGCAGCAAAAGCAGTTCTAAGAGAGATGTTTATAGCAATACAAGCCTACCTCAAGAATCAAGAAAAATCTCAAATAAACAATCTAACCTTATACCTAAAGGAACTAGAGAAAGAAGAACAAACAAAACCCAAAGTTAGCAGAAGGAAAGAAATCATAAAGATCAGAGCAGAAATAAATGAAATAGAAACAAAGAAAACAATAGCAAAGATCAATAAAACTAAAAGCTGGTTCTTTGAGAACATAAACAAAATTGATAAACCATTAGCCAGACTCATCAAGAAAAAGAGGGAGAGGACTCAAATCAACAAAATTAGAAATGGAAAAGGAGAAGTTACAACAGACACCACAGAAATACAAAGCATCCTAAGAGACTACTACAAGCAACTCTATGCCAATAAAATGGACAACCTGGAAGAAATGGACAAATTCTTTAAAAGGTATAACCGTCTTAAACTGAACCAGGGAGAAATAGAAAATATGAACAGACCAATCAGAAGTAATGAAATTGAAACTGTGATTAAAAATTTTCCAACAAACAAAAGTCCAGGACCAGATGGCTTCACAGGTGAATTCTATCAAACATTTAGAGAAGAGCTAACACCCATCCTTTTCAAACTCTTCCAAAAAATTGCAGAGGAAGGAACACTCTCCAACTCATTCTACGAGGCCACCATCATCCTGATACCAAAACCAGACAAAGATACTACAAAAAAAGAAAATTACAGACCAATATCACTGATGAATATAGATGCCAAAATACTCAACAAAATTCTAGCAAACAGGATCCAACAACACATTAAAAGAATCATACACCATGATCAAGTGGGATTTATCACAGGGATGCAAGGATTCTTCAATACACACAAATCAATCAATGTGATACACCATATTAACAAACTGAAGAAGAAAAACCATATGATCATCTCAATAGATGCAGAAAAAGCTTTTGACAAAATTCAACACCCACTTATGATAAAAACTCTCCAAAAAGTGGGCATAGAGGGAAACCACCTCAAAATAATAAAGGCCATATACGACAAGCCCACAGCAAACATCATTTCATTCTCAATGGTGAAAAACTGAAAGCATTTCCTCTAAGATCAGGAACAAGAGAAGGATGTCCACTCTCACCACTATTATTCAACATAGTTTTGGAAGTCCTAGCCACGGCAATCGGAGAAGAAAAAGAAATAAAAGGAATACAAATGGGAAAAGAAGAAGTAAAACTGTCACTGTTTGCAGATGACATGATACTATACATAGAGAATCCTAAAAATGCCACCAGAAAACTACTAGAGCTAATCAATGAATTTGGTAAAGTTGCGGGATACAAAATTAATGCACAGAAATCTCTTGCATTACTATACACTAATGATGAAAAATCTGAAAGAGAAATTAAGGAAATACTCCCATTTACCACTGCAACAAAAAGAATAAAATACCTAGGAATAAACCTACCCAGGGAGACAAAAGACCTGTATGCAGAAAACTATAAGACACTGATGAAAGAAATTAAAGATGATACAAACAGATGGAGAGATATACCATGTTCTTGGATTGGAAGAATCAATATTGTGAAAATGACTATACTACCCAAAGCAATCTACAGATTCAATGCAATCCCTATCAAATTACCAATGGGATTTTTTACAGAACTCGAACAAAAAATCTTAAAATTTGTATGGAGACACAAAAGATCCCGGAGAGCCAAAGCAATCTTGAGAAAGAAAAACAGAGCTGGAGGAATCAGACTCCCTGACTTCAGACTATACTACAAAGCTACAGTAATCAAGATAATATGGTACTGGCACAAAAACAGAAACATAGATCAATGGAACAGGATAGAAAGCCCAGAGATAAACCCACGCACCTATGGTCAACTAATATATGACAAAGGAGGCAAGGATATACAATGGAGAAAAGACAGTCTCTTCAATAAGTGGTGCTGGGAAAACTGGACAGCTACATGTAAAAGAATGAAATTAGAACACTCCCTAACACCATACACAAAAATAAACTCAAAATAGATTAGAGACCTAAATATAAGACCAAACACTATAAAACTCTTAGAGGAAAACATAGGCAGAACACTCTATGACATGAATCACAGCAAGATCTTTTTTGATCCACCTCCTAGAGTAATGGAAATAAAAACAAAAATAAACAAATGGGACCTAATGAAAGTTAAAAGCTTTTGTACAGCAAAGGAAACTGTAAACAAGAGGAAAAGACAACTCTCAGAATGGGAGAAAATGTTTGCAAATGAATCAACGGACAAAGGATTAATCTCCAAAATATATAAATAGCTCATGCTGCTCAATATTAAAAAAACAAACAACCCAATCCAAAAATGGGCAGAAGACCTAAATAGACATTTCTCCAAACAAGACCTACACATGGCCAAAAAGCACATGAAAAGATGCTCAACATCACTAATTATTAGAGAAATGCAAATCAAAACTACAATGAGGTATCACCTCACACCAGTTAGAATGGGCATCATCAGAAAATCTACAAACAACAAATGCTGGAGAGGGTGTGGAGAAAAGGGAACCCTCTTGCACTGTTGGTGGGAATGTAAATTGATACAGCCAGTATGGAGAACAGTATGGAGGTTCCTTAAAAAACTAAAAATAGAATTACCATATGATCCAGCAATCCCACTACTGGGCATATACTCAGAGAAAACCATAATTCAAAAAGATACATGCACCCCAATGTTCATTGCAGCACTATTTACAATAGCCAGGTTGTGGAAGCAACCTAAATGCCCATTGATAGACGAATGGATAAAGAAGATGTGGTACATATATACAATGGAATATTAGCCATAAAAAGGAACGAAATTGGGTCACTTGTAGAGACGTGGATGGATCTAGAGACTGTCATACAGAGTGAAATAAATCAGAAAGAGAAAAACAAATATCGTATATTGATGCATCTATGTGGAACATAGAAAAATGGTACAGATGACCCAGTCTGCAGGGCAGAAATTGAGACACAGATGTAGAGAACAAATGTATGGACACCAAGGGGGGAAATTGGCGGTGGGTGTGGGGTGGTGGTGTGATGAATTGGGCGACTGGGATTGACAGGTATACACTAATATGTATAAAATGGATAACTAATAAGAACTTGCTGTATGAAAAATAATAAAATTCAAAAAAATTAAAAAAAAATAGCCTAATGAAAAATAGTGGCTATAAATGACTCAATTTCATTCCTTTCTATGGCTGAGTAATATTCCATTGTATATATGTACCACATCTTCTTTATCCATTCATCTGTCAGTGGGCATTTGTTTGCTTCCACATCCTGGCTATTGTGAATAGTGCTGCAATGAACATTGGGGTACATGTGTCTTTTTGAATTATGGTTTTCTCAGGGTATTGGGTCATTTATAGAGATGTGGATGGACCTAGAGTCTGTTATACAGAATGAAGTCAGAAAGAGAAAATCAAACGTTTATTGATGCATATATGTGGAATCTAGAAAAATGGTACAGCTGAACCTATTTGCAGGGCAGGAACAGAGACGCAGACATAGAGAACGGAAGAGTGGACACAGGAGGGGAAGGGGAGAGTGGGATGAATTGGGAGATTAGGATTAACATATATACACTGCCATGTGTACAATAGATAGTTAATGGGAACCTGCCGTATAGCACAGGGAGCTCAGCTCTGTGCTCTGTGATGACGTAGATGGGTGGGAAGGAGGTCCAAGAGGAGGAGATATATGTATACATATAGCTGATTCACTTCTTTGTACAGCAGAAACTAACACAACATTTTAAAGCAATTGTACTCCAATTTTAAAAAAGTGCCTATATTTTGTAAAAGCCAGAGCTAAAGTACTCATTTAGGCTCTTTAAAAAACCTAACAATGCTCTGTATAGTCAAACGATTAAGAAAAAAATGGGAATTGAAATATTATTACCAGATTTTCATGAGTAGGAATCAATATCAGAATTCTTATGTTACATCAAGCTAAGTTTGTTTATTCTATGCTTAGAAAAGAGGCATTAAAAATTTCAGGTATTCCTTTTACATGTTACAAATAAGGAAAATGTTGACTATTTTAAAACATTTTACATCAGGTGTTAAGACCCTAGATGTGTTATTAGTTTTGTTATTCTCAACTAGGCCACCAGTCTGTTCTAATATTCAGTTAATGATATCAGATGATTTCCAAAAAAGATTTATAAAAGGAATGTTTTACATCTTTAGTGTTTATATTATTAGCTCACATGCCAACAATCTTATCAATAACCCTCTCCGGCTCAGATTACGCAAAACAACCAGTTTTCTCACCTTTCAAATATATTATTTTTAAGAAACTTTACATTCAAGAATAGCTGTGAAAATAGTGAAATATTTAAAGCTATAAAACATATTTATTTTACAAATCTTTTCCAGAATGACCTAATAACATCCACTGAACACTGGTGGAGATTGACTGTGTAGTTGAGAATAAAAAAATTAATAACACATCTGAGGTTCTTATACTTGATGTAAACTATGTTATAATATTCATCATTTTATTTATTTGTAACATGTGAAAGGAGTCTCTAAAATTTTTAATGAAATTTTTCTAAGCATGGACTAAATAAATTTAGTTTTATGTGATCTAAGAATTGTGATATTGATTCCTACTCCTGAAAATATAGCAATAATGTTTCAACTCCTATGTTCATTTGTTCTAACATATTAAAACATAGTCTAAAGCTGTAGTAGTTGCAAAAAAGATCATACTGCTGTGGAAACAGATCAAGAGAAACAACAAATAACAGAGAGAAAGGAATTATCCCACAATTTAATATCTGGCAAGTGTTATAAACCAGTAGAAAATGATCAATTTATTTAGCATTTTTACATTTATTTATAATTTGTATTTATATTATAATTTGTTGATTAGGAAACAGAGTCAGAAATGTTAACTTGCCTAAGGACATACAACTATTAAAAGGCAGAGATGAGGGCTTCCCTGGTGATGCAGTGGTTGGGAGTCTGCCTGCTAATGCAGGGGACACGGGTTCGGGCCCTGGTCTGGGAGGGTCCCACGTGTCACGGAGCGGCTGGGCCCGTGAGCCACAGCTGCTGAGCCTGCGCGTCTGGAGCCTGTGCTCCGCAACAGGGGAGGCCGCGATGGTGAGAGGCCCGCACACTGCAGTGAAGAGTGGCCCCCGCTTGCCGCAACTGGAGGAAGCCCTCACACAGAAACGAAGACCCAACACAGCCAAAATAAAATAAAATAAAATAAATAATAATTAAAGGTGCTAATAATTTAAAAAAAAAAAAGGCAGAGATGAGAATCACGCATAGTCCATCTAAATCCAAAATCATGCACTCATCTACGACTACAGCATGTCTCACTATGAACTTGAAGCCAATCCCCAACTGCAGTACAGATACACACAGACATAGGTGATGGGTTTGAAGAAGGTGGCAGAAAGCTAGGTGAAGTTTAGGAAAGTCAAATGTAAGTGAGATAACAAGATCACTAAGAGAAAATAAATCATAATAAGTGAGGAATAAGTGTGGCATATTGAATTACATTTGCTAACAGACTTTATATATAGTACAACACATTACTGGAAACAACAAGCCTGACACTCTAGGGGCATCTATGCATCCTACGTAGGCAAGAGCTATTAGGTGAAATGTGAGGTTTTCTTTCACCAAGGACCCAAGCAACTCATTGAGGGACCCTTTCCTCCATAAAATATCTAGACCCAAGAAGAGTAAGCTGTTTCCCGCTGGCTGGAACAACATGAGCCCCAGAGAAGACAGAACGGAGCTCAGGGAGGAGGTAGTAAAGACAGCAAAGACCTGCAGAGTAAGAGGCTGCAGTACCCTCCAAATTCCCCTTTCTCATCCATAGCTGTAGTTGGGCACATCAGCTAAGCCACATTTCCCAGCCGCTCTCGAAGTTGGGTGTGACCCTGTAACTCATTTCTAGTCAATAAATGTGAATAAAAGCACGTGCCACTTCCAGGTTTATACTTTTAGGAAGCAGGTGTACCTAATTCATACTCTTTTTCTTCTTCCACTGCATGGATGCCGATGAGAAGGAGGCCCTAGGAATTGGTACAGCTTCAAGATGGAAGGAACCTGGGTTCCTGAATCACTGTGTGGAGGAGAGATTCCCACCGACCAAGACCTTAGCCTACTGCACAAGGGAGAAATAAACTTCCATTGTGTTTGAGCCCTTAAACAATTTGGGGTCTATTTACCAACAGAGGCAAGCCTACCCTGACTAATAAAGTTTGTGCATCAGAGACATCAGCCTCATTCTTCTACATTTAAGGAAAGAGTAAAGGTCGGCAGTGTGAAATAGTTGGCACAGAGTAGACCAGAGAAGGCGGCATAAAAATGGTGAACAGAATGGCAGCTGATGTTGGCAAGAGAGACATGATGAGCAGCAGCTGGAAGAGAGGACAGAGGAACCAGAGGTGCTTAGAGAGGCGCTGCTCTTAGGCACTGGCTATAAGAAAGGGACAGGGTTGAGGGCTACCGATCCTGTACAGTTAGGAACAAACTTTAAAGCAATTACCTAGCTTCTACTGTAGGTGCCTTCAGAATATTCAGGTTGTATATATGTGGATAGGAGTATGCTATACAGACACATGCAAATATGTAGTCAGAATGAATAGCCTCCAAAACATGAAAATACTACAGTTGAAGGATTATGGATGAGTGTTCTTTCTTTTTTTCTTTCCTTCTGAATTATCTAAACTGTTTAAAAGAAACATACCATCCATTTATAACGAAAAATTTTTTCTTGATTTGAAGGAGAAAAATTCCTCCTTTTAATTATATAGGTTCATGAAAATATTTAATTTCTATACATAAATATATAAATACGTAATAGAGATGAGATTCGAAGTTTGTCCAATTCCTATGGTGGAATCTTTCAAGAAATGAATATTTATATACCACATAAAATATGACTACATGTTCACCGGTTCCCCTGTTAAATAATCAGCTCCTTTGAAGGCAGACACTGTATTGTACTCATGATTATCACTGGCACTTGGCACAGGAGGCACTCAGGAATGTTAAGTGAATGAATTTATGAATGCTTGAAGACTCCAGTAGTTTTTAATATGTAAATTCAATGGTAATTGATAAATTATCTCAGCCTTGGAATCCCTGTTCCCTGTTATTTCAGTTTTGCTAAGTGTATGATATAAAGTCATTGACCGATCACACTTAAGACACCTAAACAGTGTTCTTTTTTCTCTTTTCTTTTACTTTACATGTCACAGCTCCATTCAACCCAAATAAAGGTGCAGATAGCATTGTCAAGTTCGACACTTTTGGAGACGGAATGGGACGTTACAACGTGTTCAACTTCCAGTACGTGGGCGACAAGTATTCCTACTTGAAGGTTGGTCATTGGGCAGAAACCTTATCAGTAGATGTCGACTCTATCCACTGGTCCCGGAACTCAATCCCCACTTCCCAGTGCAGCGACCCCTGTGCACCCAATGAAATGAAGAATATGCAACCAGGGGATGTCTGCTGCTGGATCTGCATCCCCTGCGAGCCCTACGAATACCTGGCTGATGAGTTTACCTGTATGGATTGCGGCCTTGGGCAGTGGCCCACTGCAGACCTATCTGGCTGCTTTGACCTTCCTGAGGACTACATCAAGTGGCAAGATGCCTGGGCCGTTGGTCCAGTCACCATTGCCTGCCTGGGTTTTATGTGTACATGCATGGTGGTGACTGTCTTTATCAAGCACAACAACACACCCTTGGTCAAAGCATCAGGCCGGGAGCTCTGCTACATCTTGTTGTTTGGGGTTGGCCTGTCCTACTGCATGACATTCTTCTTCATTTCCAAGCCGTCACCAGTCATCTGTGCATTGCGCCGACTAGGGCTGGGGACCTCCTTCGCTGTCTGTTACTCAGCCCTGCTGACCAAGACAAACTGCATTGCCCGTGTCTTCGATGGGGTAAAGAATGGCGTTCAGAGGCCAAAATTCATCAGCCCAAGTTCTCAGGTTTTCATCTGCCTGGGTCTGATACTGGTGCAAATTGTGGTAGTGTCTGTGTGGCTCATCCTGGAGGTTCCAGGCACCAGGCGGTACACCCTTCCAGAGAAGCGGGAAACAGTCATCTTAAAATGCAATGTCAAAGATTCCAGCATGTTGATCTCACTTACCTACGATGTGGTCCTGGTCATCTTATGCACTGTGTATGCCTTCAAAACGCGGAAGTGCCCAGAAAATTTCAACGAAGCCAAGTTCATTGGTTTTACCATGTATACCACATGCATCATCTGGTTGGCCTTCCTCCCTATATTTTATGTGACTTCAAGTGACTACAGAGTAAGTCTCGGAATGGTTTCTCCTTTTCCTTCTTCTTGTATCCTGCCACTGTTTTGTTATGTATAATTTAAAAGAGACTCCTTTTATTTCATCTCAGCAATTAGGTAGCTAAATTATAAATGCCATGATGAACCGCCATATTGTATATGGAAATTAATTCAATATGTTTTAAAACATTTAATTAGTGCTTGCTATGTGGAAAGCGTTGTGCTAGGCACAGAGAGGAAGATAAATGTAAATGGCATGGTCATTCAAGCAGTTTATAATCTAGTGGGAGAAAAGTATAATACATACACACACACACACACACATGCACACGCCCCTTAAAACTTTTAATTTAATTTAGAAAGTGAATGACAAGAGAATAAGACTTTAAATTAGACACGAAAGGACCTGGCTACCACAGATCAATCTGTAAATTAAAGCAGAGTTGCAACATTAAGCCAGGATCAGTTTAAAGATCTAAAAACTTTCACACGAGCTTCAAATAAGCATCATTATTTATCTAAAACAAGTTAAAATACGACATTTGTTATACTTTTTCTACAACTTTACTTCCTGTAGACGTGGTATATGTATGTAATCCCTGAATCAGTTAAAACTTTTACTGTCTATATCCAGGTAACCTAATTAAGTCATTATTCATATAGTCTCCAGTAATATTCAGTTCAGATTTCTGGACTTCAATATAATGACCATCTCTCCTGAAAGAAACAGTACATGATTCCATCAAAATTTCTCAAATTGTTGAAACCATCAATCAGTTGCTCTCACATTTATAATTCTGATTTTCGTATCTTCCAATGAGTGAGTATAAGAATTTTTTCCTCTTAAGCAACTGGTTTTTATTCTCTATATTTCTTAATTCGTCATTAAGTTTTCCAGAGGCCTTATGGTTTCCTTGTTACAACATGATTTCACAAAATAAAGTGCCTCTGTAGGTTGGAATAGTCCTCAAATATTTCTGTTTATCAGCAATTCCTACGTTACCAAGCTCTTGAATATTGCAGCTCAAAAATAAGACAAAGCTACTTAAAGCAAGAGATCAAGAGACTGGCAAAGCTTGATGTGTCTAGTCTAGCAAATTATCCACAACGTTGTGACTGAAACCTATGGACCACATTAAAGGAGCAGCAAGAAAAATAAAGAATATACATTCAATGTTGGGATAATGGTCGGGCTTTCTATAAGTCTACCTATAAAAATTTTTGAAAATCTGTCAAAAGAGAAGACATCAGAACTAAATCAGCAAAATCAAAGGTCAGATTATATGCACACAGGAGTTTGTACCTTTCTAGTGTGGGGATTAAATGGAGAACTACAGTTAATGCATTTTAATGCCCCCAATTCTATCTTTTGTCTTTCTATACACATCCTCCTCCTATAGATCTGTAAGGATATTTTTTTCAGTTCTTAGGAAGCCATCCTTAGTAGACAGGACTTGGGGTATTGGAACTGCAAAATAGTTACAATGTTATTTGTTCTATCCTCGACATATGATTTGAAACTATTCATTCTCAAAAAAGCTAATGAAAAAATAAAACAAAAATACTACCGAGAATAAAATTTAATTTTATTGAATGAAGTAGCATTTATTCCTAAAATATAAAAAAATGACTTTTTCCTTTAACATGATAGCAATATCATGATTAAATGAAATTAGCTGAAAATACCAGAAGTTTTACCACATGGCAGAAGTTACAAGGAAAATGGGGCAGAGGTTGTAGAGTTGAGTGTTTTAAGGGCTATGCTAATTAAGGCAATGAATCCCACAGAGATCACCTGAGGTCTCACTTATCCTTGCAAATAATCCCAATCCTAAATTTACAAAAGAAATGAGACAGTAGACCAGAGCCTCCAACACAGAGGTTTTCATATTCAACCACACATTGAATCAACTGGGTAGCTTTGGAAAAAAAATATTGATACCTGGGGCACAGCCCCAGATATTCTGATTTAATTGGCCTGATCTGGGGCTTAGACATCAGGATTTTTCAAAGCTCCCCAAGTGACTCTCATTTGCAGGCAGGATTGAAAATCGCTGCTCTAATGAATCACATGCTCTTCTTGTCCCACAGATATCTCTAGTTTGGCCTGCACTGTTTTGAAACTCTTTGAAATGTTTGCCAAAGTAAGAAAATTGAGAATTTATACATAACTATCTAGATTCTTGGCTTCTCTTAACAAAATAAAACATGTGGACCCACAATTAGCTGGTTGAGTAGTGCTTATGCCTCTCACTCCTGTTGCCCACAACTCCCACCAGCCCCTGAATTCTTACACCTGGCTACCTTCACGTATGAATCTGCATAGCCCTATAAGTATTTGAACTCAGGACCCTTGTTTCAGACTGCGATTTAAAATTTCCTGGAGGGAAGCCATGTGGCTCGGATAGAATCAGCAGCATTAGAAAAGTACCCAATAATAATCTAAGTACCAGCATTAGGAATTTGGGCATCGGTCAACAAGGTTTATGACTCAGTACTTTGCCACCCACTGGGAGTTATAAAAAAAATATAAAGCACTATTCCAGTCTTCAAAAAGCTTACATCTCAGTTGGGAAAAAAATAACAAGCATGAACGAATTCAAGATTAACACAGAAGAGTTTATAATTAAATTGCTGATATAAACTCTTAAATGCCTATTTGTTTCAAAAAAGAGTTGGATCAGTAAGAGCTTGGTCTTTCCAGGAATCTCCTTAAAGAGGTGGGATTTCATCCTGTACCTTGGTAGGAAAGTGCAAGTAAGGTAGTTAAAGCATATAGGGCCTACAGGGAATATTCTTGAGGCAAAATAGAAATGAACCAAGAAGAATGCAATAATATCGGTCGTGCTCAAATGGAAGATAGGGGGAGTCTAGTGAGAAATTAATGGGAACTGTGGCAGCTTGGTCAGATTATACCAGGTAGAGGAATTCATTTAAATAATGTTTAAGGGCTTTGAGGTCTTGTGATTTTTAAATTTTTCTTGTTTTCTTTTGGTTGGTTGTTCGCTTGGGCAAAAAGTGACATGATTAAGGTAAGAGGGAAAGAAAGGAATTAAGTCTTCCTGACCAAATTCCAAGACCTTATTCTACTAAGTGCTTTGCATACATGAGCTCACATATTCTCATTAGCACCCTGGAAAGCAAATTTCATTATCCATTAGAAAGATGAGTAAACAGACTCAGAGGGCAATTAACTTCCCAGGTGGCACAGTTAAAAAATAGTAGGACTAGTTTTTTTGGATCCAAATCCATGCCTTTCCTACTATATCACACACTTATCCATCCTTAATATGAAGAATGGACTTGTAGGAGTAAAGCCTAGAACAAGCAAGACTAGTCAACGCTGTAAGAGACATCAAGACAGAGCAAGCAAAAACTTGGGCAAGAATCCAAAAATTCAAAGGATCTTTGAGAAATATCCAGGCTGCCTCCTTCTGTATCACAACAAAACCATCCCAGAGAGCATAAGAATCAAACACCGGGTCATCAGGGATCCAATACATAGTTCAAATGGTGTAAAGAAAAACCAGGTCATGTTTGGGTGGAAAGTTTACCATAAAAAGTTTAAATGGTAATTACTGAGTACTTTGTTCATTCATGTCTTCCAAAAGTATCTGAGCATTTATTATGGGC
Organism: Balaenoptera acutorostrata; assembly: GCF_949987535.1. Classification (NCBI taxonomy): domain Eukaryota; kingdom Metazoa; phylum Chordata; class Mammalia; order Artiodactyla; family Balaenopteridae; genus Balaenoptera; species Balaenoptera acutorostrata. Next base: position 78,944,398 of record NC_080070.1, on the reverse strand, counting down.
CTTGGGGATACAGCTATCAACATAGACAAGCCCCTCCTCTTTTATAACTGATAATCTGGTGGGGAATGAGAGGAGGATAGAGATGGTGAGTAAATAATTAACAAGTGAAAATTCAGAATAACTCATGCAGTGGTGAGTACTATGATGGAAGGGGGCGGGGTTATGCTACTGCAGTGCTTCCCAAACTTTAAGGCGCCTCCACCTGGGAATCTTGCTAAAGATTCTGATTCAGTAAGAAGGGATGAGGCCCAAGGTTCCGGATTTCTAGCAAGCTCCCAGATGATGGAGATGCTGCTAGGCAAAGGACCATACTCTAGGTATCAAGATGCTGGATTCTTACTGGGGTTGGTGCAGGCAAAGCATTTTGCCTAGGCAGATTTGGAGGTGACTCTAGAATTTTTACAAGGTTTAAGTACTTGCAAAGAAATTTCAATTTTCCCATGTTGACTATTTTGAAGATTAAAAGAAATGTATCACATCTCATTCTTTCAAAAACTGTTTGCCACCGCTACTAGTGCCTATTTCATAATACCCTACCGAAAGATGGGAAGGAGCCAACCAGGGGAATTCTACCCGCTAGACAGAAGAAACAGCAAGCGCAAACACCCCTAGGCAAAAATGCCTTAGAAAAGAAAGGTGTATCTGACTACAGTTTAACGAGTAGATGGAAGAGTGAGTTTATATGAGAGGTAGGTGGTTGGGAGGGTGGGCAGCTAGACCACATAGGACTTTATATGCCATAGTAAAAAGTTTAGATTTTGTTTTCTATGGAAAAAGAAACCACTGAAATACTTTTTAAGTGGAGCAGTTTAATGATCTCATATTTTGTGATCTCACATTTTAGGGAAAAAAAAAAAAAACAAGCTGCTGAAGACAATGTATGACAGAAAGGAAAAAGCAGGGGTGGGGAGAGCAGTTAGGTGACTGCGATAGGTCAGAGACGATGGTGGCCAGAGCCAAGGGTAGGATGTCAGTGACGGAGACAGAACCTGTGAAGGACCGAGAAGGGTTTTTAATCCATCCTGCAATCTAACAGGTTAGCCTGCCACAGTTTCGGGGATGCTGACAGAAGACATGAGACTCCTAACTCAGAGACAAAGGACTTTTATTACTCGCAGCCACCACTGTAGCCAGAACATCAGCATTTGTGTAGGTTCCGCGAGTCCCAATTTCCACTAGGCAGTGCAGAGTGGGCCCGGTAACACCTGCATGAGCAGTCATCATGATAAGATCAGTGTTGCTGATTTTTCTTTTTGCCTTCACTTTGAATACATCACAGCCCAGCACTGTTACCGACCTTATCCTTATTTAAAAGGTTGGTATTGTGTTCATCGTAGGCTTTTAGCATGAATTTTTATTTTTTAAAAATACTGCAATAAAATATTATTTGTCTTGATTACTGAGTTTTGGGTGCCTCCTTAAAGGTGTATCTCAGGCAAGTTCCTCATTTGCCTCATTCTGGTCCCAGCCCTGCCTTCTCCCTAACAGGTCTGGGTAGGATGGTGACTTGGTTGGCTGTAACCAACAGAGCATAAAAATTTGAGTTCTTCCCTCCCCAGAGTTTCCCAGCATACTGGGTCTGGTGCGTATGGATGGCAGCCATTCTTGGGGATGGGGAGACATTGTTCCTATCCTTCCTTCCTTCCTAAGGCAGCTACAATCAGGATGGAGAGAGTAAGGGAGGAATCAGGCAGCATGGATACCTCCATGCCAGGAAGGAAGGCACATTTGCTCTGTGTTTCCAGCATGTGGCAGCTATGCATGGCTCAACCGAACGAAGGTCCAATATTTCTGAGCACCCAAAACCCTGAACTAAATGGCAACATCATCGTTACTGTCACTGTTCATTTCAACTTTGGGGACCCCTTGACTCGGAGGCCAGAGCCAGATATCGGTAGCTATCTGCCTGGGCCACGTGGTTGGTGTATTTCAGCTCACTCGCCACTGACTTGCACAGATAGCAGCGACTTTTTTCAAGGAGTTCATCTTAATCCAGGGCATTTGCTGTCTCATCGTGATAACATCTCTTAGCGTCTTGCCTGGTTTTAGCATAAGGGCTAAGCAAGCTTTCCAGGGCTGCAGCTGACTGCAAGAATTCATCCAGATTTCCTTGCGTCAGCCTCTCATTCTTTGGTGCAGCACTTTTGTCAGCATTTTAAACCCAATCCAGGTCAGGAAGAGCCCAAACACCGGTCAGTGCCTCATCTATGGCTTCCCAGAGCATTATCCTGTTTCTGGGCAATCTGACAGAGAGGACCAAAGCTCCTTTTCTGCAGCCAGGTTCCACTATAAAAAACTGAGACTTTCATCATCTCAGAATGGATCTAAGTTTGGCGTGAGAGACTATAGCAAGGGATGAGCCCTAAGAGGGCCAAGCTGTTGCCATTCTTCCTTCACAAGCACTAGTCGCCCTCTTCCCTCATTTCCCAAGGGAGCCAGCCAAAGTTCAAATGACTCACTTGGTCTCTGCTTCTCTGAAGGCTTCTCTTTTCAGGGTCAGTGTAGGTGCTTGTCCCTGCAACTTTTATGTGAAAAAAGAGTAGAACTTTCTGCCCACCAAGGACCTGAATCAGAATAGGGAGGAAATCCACGCCACCCCCAGAGCTGAGTCAGCAACAACTTCAGTACAGGTTCAGCAGCTCTATCTGAATCTACTTCCTGTTACTCAGCCTGCGACCCACTCCCCAAATCCTCTTCATTAATGGCAATACAGTGGAGCAATATTTATTGCCTGGGTGGCCGTACAGTTTGGTCAGCCTGTTTGCTGCGGATCCCCATGGACTTCTCTCAAGGCCTGTTCATCAGCCCTCAAGGCCCTCATTCTTCCTCTTTGAGAAAGCCTTTCCGATCTCACCGTCACGACTGTCAAAGACCGAAGAGTCTGAGATTTTACTTGACTGATTCTAACTTAACATGTTAGCCTGCCACAGTTTTGTTGACGCTGACAAAAAGGACTTTATGACTCAAAGCAACAGCAGTAGCCGGAGTTCCGCACTGGCTCTGGTTCCCTGAGTCCCCCTTCCCACAGGCTATGCAAAGGGCACCGTGACCACGGCACAGTCAGTGGTGGCATTACAGGGAGGAACAGTGAGATTAGGGAACCTGAATCTTTTCTAATGAGTGATATGCTGGTCCTTTGTTCCACAGGCACTACCTCTATCTTCTAGGGCTCTTTGCTATAAAAATACCATTGAAAAGAAAGTCCAGCACAAAGGCAGTCAGAGCCGCTGCTTGAAAGACATACAGAAGCCCAAGAGACCATAAAGGATTATCTTCCAAAAGAACCAACAGAACTTGCTATTGGACTGGATGTGTGGGTGTAAGGGAAAAGGCAAAATGAAGGACGACTCTCAGGTTTTTGGCTTGCACAAGTGGGTGGCATTTGGTGTCACTTAAATGGAGATACTCGGAGGAAAGGATCAAGTTCTGCTTACATATTCATTCTGATTTGCCTACTACACATCTACAACAATATGCCAAGATGGCAGTTGAATGTATAGGTCTGGAAGCCCAGAAGATAAGTTGGAACTAGTACTACGTATATGAATATCATCCACATAGGAGGTACTTAAGCCACGGAACTCAATGAGATGGTAAAGAGAAGAGTGTCCAAAACTGAGTTCTGAAACACTCCAGCACTTAGAATTCAGGTAGAAGAGAAAAAGTCAGCAAAGGTAACTCAGACAAGGAACTGTCCAGTGAGGGAAGGATGTATCCAGGAAGTGATTAACCATGTGAAGTGTTTCTAGGAGCTTGAGGAAGATGAAAACAAAGCAGCATGCACTGGGAGTGTTCAAAGACACAGGACAAATAATTATAGATAAATACAGACTCTTTATAGTGTGAGTTATAGAGGGAACTGGGCAACTGAAACTATGAGGCTGATACTTGGGCTTTGAAAAAAATTAAAAGGTATTAAATTTAAAACAGGTATACTGAAAAATATGCAGCATAAACTATGACCAAAACGCACCTTTAGTTATGCCTCCCAGTGTCCCTTTAGTAGTTAGTGAGATTAGTCACCCCTCCACCCCTGGATGGAAATTCCAGTGGATACATCCAAACACTGACCATTCACCTTACGTGAGACACCATCCTAGTGCTGGGGATACATCAATGAATGAAAACTCTCATGACCTTGGTAGACCCGTGAATGTGTGTGCCCTTAGGTGACATAAGGTCCTACAATCATTTTCAATGGAAAAAAGTCTCTAGTAGGAAATTCAAATGCCTTGTCCTACGTAGTTATCAAATCATATCATGACTTAACATTCAGTATCATTTTCTCCTGAGGTCTGGCCTGCCTTGGAGCTGCAGTGGTTGGCTTCCCCTTTCTCCCAGCTCACACTCCCCAGCCCACCAGTTGCTATTTCCCTCTCAGGCCCGGTTAGAGAGTAATAAGGAAGAAGTAGGATGGTTCTTACATAACAGGATGACTTTATGATCTCTAAGTCCGCAGTGGCTAAAGACACACCCTTGGCATAACCTGGAAGATGATTAAAGGGTGTTTTCACCTGATCATCAGAAAGGTCCTGCTGGCCTTTTCCTCCCGCAAGTCCTTGAGTGAGTTGGCTGGCAATTCGCTACTCTGAGTTGTCACAGTCAGGCCCAGGACATCAAGCTACGCCCCTCTAGCCTCCTTCTGAGAAGGACTCCAGGCCCCTCCACCTGGGCCCTAGACGACCCACAATGGCTCATCTTGGCTGGCATACCACTCACATAGCGTTTGTTTTGATAAATTTTTAGAGTAAAGGACTATCTCAATACATCAGCAAGTCTCCTTGCTCTGCTACAAAAGTGACTAGCCATTTCTCACCTTCTAGATTTTCCAGACAGGAATCAGGCTCCCAGGCAGGGCATCCTCCCAACCACAGAAAAACCTCAGACCTTCTGTGAAGGGCCACAGTGACGCCCTCCCCTGTAAGCTTTAAGCGAAGAGATGGACACAATCCCCCTAAGGGGTGGAGGGCATGGAATTCACAGCACAGCTTTGGGCAAGATCTCCTCACAGAAGCCTCCCTTCTCCTCTCCTTGCAATGTCTTAAAGTATGTGAGGAGTTTCAAAGTTATAGAAGGTTTTCTTGAAAATGTGCACATTTGAACTTGTCTCACCCTCACTGGGATATCTGATAGCTTTCACATTGGCACCACGGTCAAAACCGAGGCAGGAACAGCACAGTTCTAATATCATATTATACATATATGTTAAAAAAAAATTACATCAGTAATGGACTTGCTATAAATAACATAGTTATGATTTATCAAGGCTTTTCCATCATGGAATTAGAGAGTAGACTTTTCTGAGAAGCTGACAAAAGAGAGAAGAGCCTGAAACTGGGGACCAAGTTGGAGAGCCCTGGAGTGGTTAGGGGAGCAAGAGCTTTAAGATAATGAGGAGAGGGCTTCCCTGGGGGCGCAGTGGTTAAGAATCCGCCTGCCAATGCAGGGGACACGGGTTCGAGCCCTGGTCCGGGAAGATCCCACATGCCGCGGAGCAACTAAGCCCGTGAGCCACAACTACTGAGCCTGCGCTCTAGAGCCCGCGAGCCACAACTACTGAAGCCCGTGCGCCTAGAGCCCGTGCTCCGCAACAAGAGAAGCCACCGCAATGAGAAGCCCGCACACCGCAACAAAGAGTAGCCCCCGCTTGCCGCAACTAGAGAAAGCCTGCACGCAGCAACAAAGACCCAGCGCAGCCAAAAATAAAATTAAATTTAAAAAAAAAAGATAGTGAGGAGAGATTTACTTTCAGCAATTAAAGTAAAACCAGAGTCTGAAGAATTATGATACAAGCGTAACCTGATTTTTTAAAAATCCAAAACAGAAAGAAGTCTTCTAAAGTTATGTGGCTCTTCCAGTTAACTGTTCAGTCTTCAGCCTCCTTTGATTACAGAGGAAGGTCAGACACTTTAGGGCATGAGAAATTATTGCTATCTGGTAATAGCATCGGCTGGGGAAAAAGGAAAAAGAACTCTAAAATGACTCTAGGATTTACCATAGTTACTCTGAGTAGAAACTGATACAAGAAATAATTAATTTCCATTTTTCATAGTGAAAGTGATTAAATACGTAGAATCTAATTTGGGATTTTCCAGAAAATCTATGGGAGCTGAAGCCAGGATAAATGAGGAGAGCGGAGAAGATGGAGAGTGTGGGCAAGGGAATGAAAAGAAGAGATGATAAAACCTAGATCTGAGGTTTGCTTTCAGGGGAAGCAAAGAGGGAGCAAGGGACAATTCTCTGTCAAGAATGGGTGCATAGAAGCCTGGAGAACAGAAAGACGCAACAGTGAGCACCTGATGTAACAAAATTCCAGAGAGATGCTAATGAAATAATTAGAAGAGTAGCTACCCCAGAAGAAAGTTGATAATGTCCCCCAGTGTTGAGTAGGGAAACCAAGAGCCGACAGAGCTCCCAGCAAGAAAGAGAAATGGAAATACAAAACAGGACCAGATTTGTTCATAATATAGTAAACCTTAAACAAGCCAAGTTGATTGATTCAAATTATCAGTTATCTGGTCACTTCATCATTGAATACTGATATTTGACTCTTTAAGATTCTGACTTCAGTGGCTCTGCAGAAATATCTTTATACAAAGTAAAGAAGAAAACAAACAAAACAAGAAAATCCGTGTGAAGTCTTGGCAAGCCTTCAGGACACCAAACACGAAGAGCGTTTGCTCACAAATCCTAAGCAATGTTTCCATGTGCATCCCAAACTCAGAAGATCCAATATAATTGCTGTATTGGTTTGGCTAGAATAAGAACAGAACTGTGGATGATTTGGGTTTTTTCAGTTTGCTCTTTTTTCAGTGCTCTCTTGAGTTGGCCACTGTATTGAATTTACAGTCAAGACACTTAACTAGGCAATCTTTTCTTATAGGTGCAGACAACGACCATGTGCATCTCGGTTAGCCTGAGCGGATTCGTGGTCCTGGGCTGTTTGTTTGCACCCAAGGTGCACATCATCCTGTTTCAACCCCAGAAGAATGTGGTCACACACAGACTGCACCTGAACAGGTTCAGTGTCAGTGGAACTGGGACCACGTATTCTCAGTGTAAGTATGGAACTTGACATTGACCCCTTCACTGTAGTAGGGAGCAGGCTAGGAGAAGCAACAGACATAGACAGCAACAGACAACACATGTCCATCCCCATAATCAATCTCAATTCAATTTAGTAAGTGCTGGTTTGATCACTGTGTGCCAGGTACTGTGCTGGGTGCTAAGGATACAGTGATAAGCAGAAGAGGTCAAGTTTCGCTTTTGGCAGGATGCGGTCTAGCAGGGATGACAGACATTAAATCCATAACCACAAATGGGATTTTTGACCAAGTTGTAGAGTCAGAGAACCAAGTTTCTAGTCCCGACTTTGCAACTAGGTCAACAGGTAACCTTGAGCACATCACTTTACTGTTTCCTTCCTTAGTTGGCCTAGAGGGTTGGACTAGATTGGTGCTCTGTAAAGTATGTTCTGTGTCACATAGATACTGAAGGTGCTTCATAAAAATTAGAAGAGGAAGATAATCAAATATGGTGGAAAATACTACATCCTAAACACCCACTTGGAAGTTCAAAGCACCTCCTTTGACATGAGCATGATAAAGGTTTTTAAGAATCTCTACAGCAGGGAAACCTGTTTCACTTTGTTATTTACGGTTTCTTAAAAGTAATTGATCACAGTAAAATCAACCGCATATCCCATGGAATACACTTTGGAAAATGCTAGAATAGATCTTCCTCCTATTTCAAAGACAAAGACACAATGTTTTTTCAGCTGAGAAGGCAGTGCTAACTGAAAGATACCAGGGTAACTCCCAGCCAGAATTCTCTCACCTCCTGGCCTGCAAATATCTGAAACAGTATCCTTGGAGAATCATTTAATTCTTTAGAGGCATCTAAAGCACAAACGTAGCTAAAGGGGACAATCTTTTAAGCAATTTTCAGCTAATCTATGGTATGAAGTAGGAGAAATTCACTGACAGAAGGATGAGGGGGAAGGGGTGGGGGGAGAGGAAGGGGAAGGGGGGTGGGGGGAAGGAGGATTGGAAGTGACAGAGACAAATGACTACTTCACAATTTTGCCCCGAGCCAATTAGAAAGGAAACTTCGAAATAGCTCAGCATCACAAAGTGAGCAATCGCATTAGTGCCCCAGTTTCTCCAACAAAGTGCACAATTTATAGGGCTGCCCTTTTCCTAGCAAACAAAGGGAAGACTGATGGCTGACAGCACATGTTCAGTGATGCGCTGTGTGTATACCACTCCTCGGTCTCAGCTGCTATAGAGGTGGAGACCTTACTGCGTTTTCAGCTAAATTTCCAGGTGTCACGAGGGCTGAGTCCCAGGACCTGGTAAAACTTGTGAAATAATTTTCCTTGAACCTTAAAGAAACCTGCTTATTTCTTGAGCAAACAAATCTCTTTTCTAGCAGCTGAACTATAAAAGCTAGCTAGTCCAGACCAGAAAGAACTGGCATATAACTAATAATAATAACTAATAAAAACAACAATAATACAGTTAAGAGGAACTATCATTGTTGCCTTTGTGCTGGGCATTGTGCTAAATACTTCATACCATTAATAGGTGTGCACATGTGATATAGCTTATTTAACGCTCACAGCTCTTGGAGATCTACCCAAGGTCACACGTATTGAAAGTGGCAGAACCAGAACTTAAGAGCCAGTTTCTCTGATTTCAAAGCCAGGGCACCAAACCACCTTATTGTGCTACTTCATCTAGAAAACAAGCCGGGAAATTTCCCATGAACTACGTACTTGGTAAACTTTCCAGGGAGAACAAAAGGAAAATTACCCTAGGCTATGCAGCGTGATTTACCTCTGGGCAGAAAGAGTCTTGTTGATAGCTTAGAACTCTTGGCTGTTATTAAAACAATTTAGCAGAGTCCCTAAGTCTTCCCCAGACATTTTTCAGATCTCATACATCCAAACCTCAGTAATTTAGATATGGTGGCATTTTCTAATGTAGGTACTAGGAATTAATAAATTCCTGAAGAGTTAACAAGGACACTTTACCCAATCAAGTCTCCCCTCAGAATTTCAGAAATGTCCATTTACACAAAAACAATGTACTGCAACTGCCATGGACCTGTTTAAGCTGTCACTCAGTATCTAATCTGCTAGTGGCCCAACTAATACTTCAAGGTACGAGTCTATCCAGCCCAACATTTTAGGACTACTTTGTTACTCAGTGAAATTTAATTTTTTTCTTTAAAAAGGTCTAAATTTAGATCTCATTTTCCCCACAATTTTCCTCTAATTAATCCAAATTAAAGAAGTGGCAGTAAAGTAACAAAGTGAAGTATTTGAGTGGTATCTCTAGGCATTTCAAAGTGCATAAGTAACGAATCCATTGATCTTTTATTTGTAATTCTTTATCTTTTACTCACGATAGTTTAATATTTGTGGGCTCATTTTATCCCATGTGTACAAGATATCACAAGTTCTATTTTATAGGTGAGAAAATAAGAGAAGTTACTTCTCAAGGATATGCAATGATTCAAGAGTTGACACTGGATTTCCTGACTTGTGATTAGTATCCTTCCCATTTTAATAAATTGGAACCACTGTCATGAAATTCATTCAGTCATTAAATGCTTGAATGCCTTCTGTATACCAGAAATTTCTAAGCACAGTGGTGAATAAGACAGAATCCCTGGTCCCAGGAAGGTTAGTGTCTGGGGCAGTGTTTTTCATACTGTAGAATGCAATCCATTAATGGGTCATGAAATTTATTTAGCATGTCTGACCAGCATTTTTTTAAAAAAAGGAAATAGAGGGACTTCCCTGGCGGTCCAGTGGTTAAGACTCCGCACTCCCAATGCAGGGGGCACAGGTTCGACCCCTGGTCAGGGAACTAAGATCCCGCATAACGCACGGTGTGGCCAAATTAATTAATTAATTAAATAAAACAAAACTGACCTGGACATTTAAAAATAATAATAATAAAAAATATAAAAATAAAAGAGAAGAGGATAAAGTATTTTAGAGTGTATCATATGTAATAGGGTAAGTAGTATTTCACCAAGTTTGCTCAAGTTTACATATGGGTACCAGGTTCAGGTAAAATATTTATTTCTATGAACTGCAGTCAAACGTATTTGAAAGCCACTTGCCTAGTTCTATGTATAAACGCGTTACTGACCCACTATGATGAAAACTTAAGCAACTGGTTTAATATTTCAGTGCCTGTTTCCTCCATTATAGATTCAGCTCAATTAATATCCATTTCCCTCCTAAATACTGGGAAGTATGCTGTTTAAAGAATCAAGAAAAATCCTTAAAATGCTCTGCATTAAGTACAGCATATGTTTTTCTTAGGTTGTACATAATTTATGTTCTTCTGGTTAAGTATTTGCAGGCATTTTATTCCAATGGATTATTGTTACCGGTATTGCTGCTGGTTTTCTGACTTAGTGCCTCCAGAGGTAAAAACAAAAACCCCATGTATGGACGAGAGTAAGCTGGTATAGCAACGGAGTTACCCCCCAGCACAGACACATTTAGTTATCTAGTCCCGCATAACAAACTTCCTCCAAATTCAGTGGCTTAGAAGAAATCCCTTTTGTTATCTCTCTTGATCTAGTGGGTCAGGAATTCAGGCAGGGCTTGACTGAGCAGTCCACCTGCTCTGCAAGGCCTTGACTGGGGTCCTTCTGTGGTGTCAGCTGAGACTGAACTGATCTGGAGGGTCCACAGTGATTCACTCTCATACGTGGTGGCTTGGTGGGACGCCTCTCCACGTGGGACCCAGAGAGCATGACAGAGCCCACCCACATTCAAGGGGAGGGAGGCAGACTCCACCGCTCAAAGAATTTGTGGCCATTCTTATTATGCTGCACTCTCCAAATCCCAAATCCAACCGGCACTGCACTCTTAGCAGGGATTCAGTGACATGACACTCTTAACCTTATGCAATACCAAGAAGTCACCTTGACTGGAAGGTGCGGCCATATTAATTCAGGGTGAATTCTCTGGCGAGAGAGAAGCAGACACCACATCACTCTGGAGTCTAAGTGAGTTCCCTGACAGCAGCTAAGGTGGTTGACAGCAGAAAGGAGATCAATTAGAGGGTTTTAAAATCTGAGCAGTTGCTCCCAAAAGATAGAAAAGCACGGCCTAACTCAGAAGCAGGCATGGAAGAAAGAACATCGTGAAGGACAACTTGGAAAACTCACCATTTGAGAAATGTTTGCATATTGCTGTATGCAAACGAGACCAATTTTAGTTGTATCTGATTAACTACATACAGTGGGAGTCAGAATAATAAAAATAAAGGAAATAGCAACTTTTCTCCACTAAGTGTACCCATAGGCCAGTTGTCCCCCATATTTGTGTATTAAAAAAAAAAAAAAAAACTCTTTGAAATGGAGATTCCCAGGCCCCACCCTTTGTATCATGGGGTCTTGGTAAAGGCCAGGAGTCTGGTCGGTAACAGATACTCCAGCTGGTTCAACAGAGATGGTCCAAGGAAAACGGTTTGAGAACCTTGGCCCAAACCATCCTGTCTGCTTCACCCACTGCTATCAGTGCAGAGCAGGGAGCTCCACTTGGATGCCCTCAAAGAGAAAGGAGGCCCTGGGTTCAGAGAAGGAGAGGCCCTTGAAGTCCCATCCTTTGCCCAAGAGCCACACCCCAGCACAGTCATTTCCCCCATTGCTGTCCGGAACCCTCCACAGAAGGCATTTCTCCCACAGAAGCACCTGGCCACTCAGCAAACATTTACTGAAGGTGGGAATGCACCCTGCAATAGCAGTACAACTCAGAGACCCTGAAATCCTAAGCTCATACTTATAATGCCACTCCCACACCCACACACATAAGTAAACATCCTTTGTATTTGGAAGAGGAAAAAAAAAAAAAAAAAAAGAGGTCATTCTTTGTTTTGTTCAGCTTTAGAAGCAAAGGAGCTTCCCAGAGCTGATTCCCAAAGACAGGCAATCAAGAACCTATGCTGAGAATCTTAGCATCTGCAAATTCAATGTTTTTTTTTTTTTTTTTAATTAAAAGCCTTCCCTTCAGCACTACACCCGACAGCATCTTGTTCTACCAGCATGGGTGCAGAATGTAAGCGAATGGCGTCATTTTGAGGGAGACAAGCTGGATGTACACGTGAGGTTTGGCAGCATAAAATCCTACAGGCCCTTGCGCAGGTCAGAATATTGCTGACACTAATATGGGTTTGCATCAGCAGAGACCGGGGGGAGAAGAAAGAAATGGAGGGTGTCCAACAGTCCTCAGAGCTATTATGTACCCAGACGTGGTCCTACGGGGATGTGTATTTCTCTTGCTCATGGTGATCATTCAGATGTATGTACGTCATTATCATTAAGATCAGCCAAGAGGCTTCTGCTAATTAATGATGCCCAGATTTGGGTCCCGGAGGAGCCATGGGCATATGGAGATTGATTTTCTCTGCCATAACCTTATTCAGAAAGTCACTTGTCTAGGTGGTAATGTGCGAACTGCTCAATTAATAGAATTATTGTTTATCACTGAGCATTTGCACATTATAAAAAGAAAGCAGCAGTCTAAAAAGATCGAGGGACCCGCCTTCTAGTTTCACGGTATAATTTGCCACAGAGCTTCGGCAACAGAAAGCAAGTGCATGAGGACAAGCTTTTGCACCTATCAATGGCCAAGCTTTGAAGATACCCCAGTTGGCCGGGGCAAGCCATTGTTCAACTCTGAACAGGACTTTATTAAAAAAAAAAAAAAAAAAAAAAACACACATAATGCCAAGTTTCTTCTCTACAGTGTTAGTCTAGAAAAACAGCATAATATACCCGCACTTTACAGTTCAGGGAGTCCCATGATGACTGGTCAGCCAATTAGGAAGTTATTTGGCACCCCAGACTGAAATGAACGTCTTCTTCGCTACAGGCATAAATATATTATAAACATAAATCCTCTCTGACCAACATAGGAAGAGCCCAGAGTTTTCAGCAAGTTGAGCCATTTGCTTCCAGGCAGAATACACCTAGTACATCCAAATCAGATAGATGTCAATCTATTTTCCCTCAAGAGAGCGAAGTCCACAGCACTCCTGAGAACCTCATTCTTTCTATTCCCTTTCATTCCCTCATTGAGGATGGGAGGATAGTCTCCAGCTGTAATAGGTAACCCTATATACATTAGGAAATTGATGTTTAATACCTCTCCTTCTTTGATTTGATATTTCCATTTACTTGTCTCACAACCACTCTAAAGCAACCCTTAAATCATTTTCTCTTTACCTCTACTATTTTGCTAGGTTTTCCCCAAGCAGCTAGAGCCCACCTTCTTTAACACACAGACTGGAGCTGGAAGGGATGTTAAGGATCATTTATTCTAACAAACACATTTATAGATGAGAAAACCAGGGTCCCATCTATTAGGTACTTTAAGGAATTTGATAACTGAAGTCATAGATAAAACTCTCAAAAGCTGCTCTATGGCTCCTGTGGCCTCTGGATTTTCTGCCCCAGCTCAGTTACAAAATTCATCTCAGAGATTATTCTGACAGTGAGAATCTTAGCATCTGCACATGCAGTGATTTTTTTCAAGTTAAAAGCTTTCTCTTAAGCACCACACATGACAGCATCGTGTTCTACCAGCATGAGTACAGACTTGTGTTCCTCTCAAAAGCCCATATCAGGGAGTTCAACAGCATAAATCATGTCTCTTTGAGCCCCCGGTGATCCCCACACCCAGGCTGCACACAGACAAGGTGTGGCATTGATATTCCAAAGGGGCTACCCACTAAGTTTCTTAGAAAATGTGATTTGATGACGACAAATGAATATAGTTAATGTTTATGCCAGAGATATAATTTCTCTCATTTCCATAGTTTTTTAAAAGCATCACTTTCTTGAATTACATTACATTGTACAGTTTCTCTTCTGTATTGTACATTAGAACAGAATGTAAACACAGTAGCTCAAAGAGAGTTCCTAAACCAGAGAGTCTGGTATTGTATGAGAGATACCTATAGTCATCTGCATTTCCATGTAGCCCCAAATTTATTAACGCCTTTGGGAACAGGGTACCATGCTGAGAACTATGTATATATGTCAATAAAAAAGAAAATATATATTTAATCAAATACTGCCCATACATTGATCTCAGATGATCAAAACCTTAAAACAAAGCAAAGGGTCTAACATCAATTTATTATATGCTATTTCTATGACTTCCTTTTCATTTTTAGTGAAATTCTCTGGAGGACATCTATAAATGGAAATATCTCTGCGCCTAGAGCAGGAAAATGCCTACTCATATGGAAAAAAATTTTTTAACATGTCTGCCTTACCTGGAATAATTTCAGAGGCTTTGGGAGAGAAACCACTAACCAAGTAAATGTGACCAATTTGTTGGATAATTCACTCCTTCACTGAAGAAACTTTTGTGCCCAGGCTCAGCTCTAGGCACTGGAGATGTGGTAATGAACAAAACAGACCAACTCTACACTCATGGTGCTTGCATTCTAATCAGGCAAGAGGGGGCAGAGACAGATAAACAAACCGACAATGCTTAATAACTCAGGTGTTGATAAGTGATGCGAAGAAAATAATATGGGACATGGGCAAATAAGGTGGACCGAGGGTACAGAGAGTTACTGTTTTTATAGAGTGGAAGGAAGTGATAAGGTGACACTGAGCAGAGACATGATGGAAACGAAAGAAGGGAGCCAGGCCGATATCTGGGGGAAAGACATTCCACGCAGAGGGAACAGCAAATGCAAAGGTCCAAAGTTAGAAGAACATCAAAGAGGCCAATGAGGCTAGAGGGAAATGAATAAAGGTGAAAGTGACAGGAGACGAGGGCAAAGACGGAGCAGATCTTGTAGGACTTTGGAAGTCACTTTTAAGGACTTTTTTTAAGGACTTGTACTTCTCTGTTGCAAGAACTGAGAAAACACTTGAAGGGTTTCATCGGAGCTGCGGCAGGACCTGACTTTAAAAGCATGGTTTTGGCTGTGTGGGCAGAATATAAGACAGCGAGCAGGCAGAGACCTCATTTAGCAGGCTACTGCCTAACCCAGATGCTGGTGGCTTAAATCGGGTTGGTAGCAATGGAAGCTAAGACAGTGTGCAGAGGCTGTGGATAACTGGAAGGTGAGGCTGACAGGATCAGCTCCACTAGAAAGAAGGAGCAATGCCTGACATCATTTTATTAGAGTTTAACCCTTTCGGCTTTTGATTTGGACCCCTAGATGTAGTAGCACTTATAGCTCCTATTAGTTGTTTGAGCCTTGGGGTGAATGAGTTTCTGCTCCTTGCCTGAAAACACATTTGGATAGAAAAGAGGAGAAACAGGAGATGTTAAGCAACTAAGAGGATGTGAGAAGAATGAAAAATAGGTAGAATAGTACAAAACATTCTTGAGTCCTTTTATTTACAAATTATTGTGCATCCAACTCTGGTACTTCTTGGGGGAGGGAAGAGAGAATAAAAGAACATGATTGGAAAGGACAGCATGATGTTGCAACAGTGGACTGAGGTATTAAGTTGAATACCAAGTGGAATTTCTGTTCATGAGGCAATTAAGTTGCATCGCGGTCTCTAAAAAGGTACACGCCGTATTTTCTCTTCCCATGAATCTTGTCTCCTAAGAAATGAATCACTGAATGAAGAGGTCTTTGCTTTCATTAAGTTCTAACTCCACACTTGGAAACTAAATCTTATGTTTACAGATTTCTATCCAACATCATAATGAATATGATTTCCTCTTAAGACTACTAGTAACAGTTTAAGACAATTACTTTGGTCATAAAGGGGGAAACACCCCCTGAGAATCTAGCCCACTTTTATTCATAATGGATTCTCAGTCTCCCACTGAGAAATCTCTGACATAGCAAGGCTACCAAACAAGTGGACTAGCAGTGTCACATCTGCCCAGACAACATGATCAACACATACACTTCTTTTGAAATGGGACCAAGGGGCCCCAGCACAGGTAAATTAAGGTGATGAGTAAAAAACCAGGTTCAATGACAAAGCAGGAGGACAAGACAACAAATAACGGATGGAAATTGTATTCCATGACCACAGAATTAAAATATCTAAACAAGCAGACATGCTGGGAGAAATTATTTGGGGTCACCAGGAGCGAGGAAATGGAACAGATGGGAACAGACTGGAATGTCTCTTCTGTTTAAATGTTTGTTTTATTTTTTTCCAAGTCTGATCTATTACACAGAGTAACACACTGATTCTCAGGAACCAAGTCTCAGTCACTAAATTGACTAACAGACTTGGCATCCAGGAGAATCTATTAAATAAATATGTTTAGCATTGATTGAGGGCCCAGTTACTTAGAAAAAATCGGGTCACTTTCTCCAAAGCCTGGCCAGTCTCTGCTTTACTGGTACAAGAAAAGTGGATGTCACGGTGCTAGACAAAGCTGCCACTTGGCTGCACTGATCTCTAAAGCTTCACCAAGTTTGTGAAGCAAAACATACCTTTTGATGGGTGTGAATGGTCCTTCTATGGTCAGCTGTGGACCTTATTAGGTCTTTTTCAGCTACCTTCACTTTTCA
Source organism: Balaenoptera acutorostrata (assembly GCF_949987535.1). Lineage (NCBI taxonomy): Eukaryota > Metazoa > Chordata > Mammalia > Artiodactyla > Balaenopteridae > Balaenoptera > Balaenoptera acutorostrata. The sequence goes on along the minus strand of NC_080070.1, from coordinate 78,927,860 downwards.
CTTTAAAGAGCAAAAAGTACCACGTTAGCCTAGAGTAACAGCTGCTACTCACCCCCACTCCCAGAAAAGCCAAAAATAAGCCTGCACACCTCTTATTTCTGACAGAAAGGATGATTACAGAAATCTGCCTAACCTCACTTAAGAAAATAGGTTAAACTTATGCCATTAAAAATCTCGTGAGAATTTCATTGAAATCATAGAAAAGCTCATCACAAACACACACACGAAAATGACAGCACTTTCCTCTTCCACATATTTTACTACCTTGGGGAATAACAGATGGGCTAATACAGAAGCATATGTAAAATATTTATGAAAGGCAAAGTAATTGAGGTGGTAAACTCATAAAACAGTAATTTCCTCTGCTATATTCAGCAGCATGTACCAAAATGAGAATATTTTTTACATAATAAAAAAATGCACTGGCAAAAGCTACAGATGAAACAGTAAAAGGGAAGCAGAAAAATACAAGTTACAATCCCCTTCAATATACTAAAAAGTGTTTGGGGAAAAAAAAAATAACTGAAGAGTCTTGTGGGGCTTTTTGCTGTTGTTATTCCTTGCAAGAAGACCTTGAATTTGCATTATCTTCCTCTCAAAGAGTTTAGACATTCTAACATAGGGTGTTCCCTTTAATGTCCCTACAAAGCAGGTAGATTATTCCAGGCTATTCTGTAACCTTCCATAATGATGTCCACAGGGTGTTTAGTAGAAGATTATGTGACAATAATAAGCTTGAGGATTTTCCATGTGGCTATCTTTGCAGCCCATGTGCTTCTTACCTACATGGTCAAAATATACCCAATTTTTAAGAACTTAGAATGCAGTGAGCAAGCAAATCATAAGTGCACACTTAAGAATAGAATTACACTAAATTCCAGAATACTATGGGGAACATCGGAGTAGGTTTCTGCTACTATCTTTAAAAGTGCACGTAGAGAGGGGATTAGACTAGTTCAAGGTCGACAGCAAGGAGCACTGACACACTAATCCCTGGTTCTCCTAGACGTACCCCCGTGACACATCATTCCTCTTCAACCTCTGAAAATGAAAAACGTGCACAGAAATAATAAAACTTGATCCTGGAAAAGATGAAGAGCTTAGTCAAAATGTCAAAGGCAGCATGCCTGCTATGGGATGCTCACAGCCCCAGCCAGTACTTTGCAGGCGTGGGTGATGGTCGATGCCACCGTGTGGCTTGAGAAGCAGAAAGGCCAACCTGCTCCAAAATGCGGCTGCCGAAAGGCCTCACATTTGCTGGTCATTTCTTCAGGATAATAGATTATTTCTTTCTTTAAACTTCTTGGTTTCCCCCATTCTTTGAAAGGCAACCATTCATACAATCATTCAGAAAATATTTATACAGCGTCTATTCCATGACCAGCAATAGGGATAAAAGAATGAAAAAGACAAGCAGAGCCCCAGCATACTTTCCAGTCAGGAGTATAAGATGTAAGACACTAAGAAAAAAAAAAAAAAAAAAAAAAAAGGCAAGGAAAAAACTCAGCTTTAAAATGGGATAACGTGACAGAGAGAAACTGGTTGGTTACTTCAGACTAGGTGGCCTGATGACAGCCTTTTTCAGAGGGTGACATTTCACACGTGGATGACAGGAAAGAGCCAGATATGTGATTAAGAGAGGGAAGAACATTCCTGGCAGAGGCAACACCTATTACAAAAGGCCAGAAACTGAGAAATAGGTATTCTGTGTTTGAGAACAAAAGCAAAAAAGCGTAGGGGCGGGAGCACAGAATTAGGTGAATTCAGAAAGATAGGCATGGTCTGAATCGTGCTGGGATGGATAAACCAGAGTAAGGAGAGCACGGAGAGAAGCCACAGGAGGTGTGTAGGTAGGTGACTTCCATTTAAAAATACTCTGGCTACTTTACAGAGAAAGCATTGCCGGGAAGCAAGGGTGGACACGGAGAGCCCAGCAGTGCAGTTATTCCAGTGGCCAAGAGAGAGGGAATGCTGGCCTGGACCAGGGCGCTGGATGTAGAGACTGAAGTAGTTGGAGATGGAGCCTGAGTTGATTGGACTTGAGCATGGGTTTGACACACGAGGAGAGACAAAAAAGGAAAGAAGCTTAAATGTTAGACTTTCGGTTTGGATAACTAGCCAGATGGTGAGACCATTCACTGAGGAAAGGAAGACTAAATGGGGACAGGTTAGGGAATCAAAAGTTATGCGTTGGGGCTTCCCTGGTGGCGCAGTGGTTGAGAATCCGCCTGCCAATGCAGGGGACACGGGTTCGAGCCCTGGTCTGGGAAGATCCCACATGCCGCGGAGCAACTAGGCCCGTGCGCCACAACGAGTGAGCCTGCGCGTCTGGAGCCTGTGCTCCGCAACAAGAGAGGCCACGATAGTGAGAGGCCCGCGCACTGCGATGAAGAGTGGCCCCTGCTTGCTGCAACTAGAGAAAGCCCTCGCACAGAAACGAAGACCCAACACAGCCAAAATAAATAAATAAATAAATATATTTTTTAAAAAAATTAAAAAAAAAAAAAAAAAAAAAGTTATGCGTTGGCCACTTGACTTTGAAATGTCTATTAAACAGCCACATGGAGATGCCAAGTAGACAGACAGTTGGTTACAAGGAAGCTGCAGAGAACGCACATAGTGAATGGCCAGGAGCACTCTTGTTTGGACTCCGTTTCACCTTGTTCTCTCTCTTGCCTTACCTAGCTTTGATGAAGCGAGACTTAGATAAAGTATACTAAGAAGCTTTGCAAAGAATAAATGAATGCCCTCACATTTGGAATTATTATCACTATCACCTTCCATCAAGCATTTATCTGGCACACGCTATGTCTTCATTGTAGAAGTTTCAGGAGATGTAGATTATGCCATCCCTGTCCCCCAAGATATTGCAGCTCTTAGTGGGCTCATATTGTTAAAAAAAACTGAACCTCACTCTAAAAATGATAAAAGGAAAACATCTCCAAAAGCATTACCATGTCACATGACTCCACTGTAACCTTAGGCAGCCACACAGACTTGACTTTATAATTTTCTCACAAACCTAGACAAGTAATCAGTGCAAAACTGAGAGGCTGGAGTTTCCCTAGTTGGGGCGGTGTCTGCTGAAAGACATCAGTGTCCCAAAGATGGTGAATGTTCCCCCACTTAATGCCACGTAGTATCAAATTTCATACTTAGTTTCTCCTTCGTGTTTAAAGAAATTCCTATGAAAAATGCAATTTCATTGAGCAAGAATATTTCCACTATGATAGTGAACATGAACACTTTAGCATGACATGAAATTAGTTTATCTGATTATGAACCAAGAGCTGTGCCCTTAAAGAATGGGACAGGGCTTCTCTGGTGGCGCAGTGGTTAAGAATCCACCTGCCAATGCAGAGGACAGGGGTTCGAGCCCTGGTCCGGGAAGATCCCACATTCTGCGGAGCAGCTAAGCCCGTGTGCCACAACTACTGAGCCTGTGCTCTAGAGCCCGCAAGCCACAACTACTGAGCCCGTGTGCCTAGAGCCCGTGCTCTACAAGAGAAGCCACTGCAATGAGAAGCCCGCACACCGCAACGAAGAGTAGCCCCCGCTCACTGCAACTAGAGAAAGCCGCGCACAGCAATGAAGAACCAAAAGCAGCCAAAAATAAATAAATAAATAAATAAATTTTTTTTAAAAAATGAAAAGAAAAAGAATGGGACAGCTGACGGGGCAGCTTGACCTGGGCTGTGGTCAGGTAGCCAAGAGGATCAGCTACTCCTGGGCAGAGTGTGTCCAGATGGACAGGTCAAGCGAAGGGACGTCCTCAGCTCCAAAAGGTAATGTGAGGCCATCGCTAGCTGATTCTCTTGGCCATACAGTTTCATCCTATGGAGGATGGGGCTCCTTGCTTTTGTTCTCATTCAGTAAAAGGAAAACGCTTTCAGGGCAAAACAGGTATAACTTAACTGTCCCTAGATCTCTCACAAAAACAAAAAGCTTTTGTTTAAAACAAGTTCGGAGCTAGGAATTTTATCTAGGAAAACGACAAGCCATAAAAAGAATGAATATATATATCCGTATTATACTCACACCCTGACACTGTCGTCACTATTGTCATTAACAAACAAGAGAATCACCCCTTTGGAATGTCTTCCTGTCTGCAAACTATTATGAAATGGAAGTTCTCAGCACCGCAGCCCTCACTAGAATTTTCACTGAGGTTATCCACTGAACAATGAAAATATAGCAAACCATCCTCTAAGGCAGTGGAGTTCACAGATGACTTACGGCACTACGTACAGACATCCCTGCCCAGAGAGAACAAAATTAATTAAGGTATTGAAAACAGTAATTAATTTAACGGTCTAAGGAAACTGCAGTGAGCTTTCAATTTTGCACACTGTATTTTAACCGGTTTAAAGATTACCAAAGCTAATTTTAAACCCACAAGTGGCTTCTTTCAACAGTGATTATGCTTATCAACTCTCTCCAAGACGTATGACAGTAATGGAGGTAAGTTCCAGGATACAAACTAACTTTGAGCAGAGCACGTTTAGAAAGTTGACCTACTACAGCACTAAATCACCTAGCATTTTCCAAAGCCAAGTTAAAATGAGTTTTTTACTTTTAATAGTGTCTAGGATTATCCATGCCAGTAGCTCTGTGGCCCCCTTGATTAATGCAGAATTTTCTGTCCTGCTCTGTTTTCCAGCCTCTGCAAGCACGTATGTGCCGACGGTGTGCAACGGGCGGGAAGTCCTCGACTCCACCACCTCATCTCTGTGATTGTGAATTGCAGTTCAGTTCTTGTGATTTTAGGCTGTTAGATGAAAGTGCTCACGTGCAGCTCCGGAATGTGGAAACAGAGCAAAAGAACACCCCTAGTACCTTTTTTTAGAAACAGTACAATAAATTATTTTTAAGGACTGTACAGTATATAGTGACGTGCTAGAACTTTTTAGACTGATTTTAGTGTCCCTATTATTAACAAGTCCCCAGAACATGGAAATAACCATTGTTTACAGAGCTGAGCATTGGTGACAGGGTCTGACAGGGTCAGTCTATTAGAAAATACAGTGGCGATATTAGGTAACTTTTTTTCCTATGAAGTTTTTTGTAGGTCCTTGTTGTAACTAACTTAGGGTGAGTTTCTATGTTGTATATTAAAGTTACATTATGTGTAACAGATTGTTTTTCTCAGCACAAAGTAAAAAGCATCTGTATTAATGCAAAGATATTGAGAATAAAACCGTCAAGGTTTTCCAGCATGGTGGATAATGGCTTGTACTTTTTTTAATCATTCCAAGTAATTTGAGTTATGTTGACTTTAGACCATTTCTACTTTTTAATGTTGGAAGAAATGATCTAACTGTGCTTCTCGTCACATCTAGATACACTGAACACAAGTTGTTACCCTACGAGGGAGTTGTGAGCAGATGTAGCTTTCTTTGCAGATCGCATGATCAGAATTTGACTGACGACAGCATAAATATCAGGGGACTACAGTGGCCAGATGATAATACCCTTGTTGGTTTCTTTAAGCCACATCTGTACGGCAGCCCAGATTTTGCCCAAACATGGCTCTGAGGCAAAGAGAGGGTTTCTCCATCCCTGCATTCGTCTGATTGCAGAGGCTGACCTGCCAGGGGAGGTTTGATGGCTCTCATTTCCCAAAACAACCTTAATTACTAGCAAGGAGCCTGGGAAAGCATCTTGTTATTCCATTGGAAAATCACTCTCATGGTTCAGAGCTGAACGTAGCAACAAAAATGTAGTACATCTTCTTTTCCAGTGCTTTTCCAAAGAACAATGCTCAGGTATACAGATTCGTCTCTAAACCTGAATATTTTACTAACCTAAATAAAGGAGCAAACAGGGAAAGCACGGATAAGCTAAAACTGGCTCATTCTTACCAGCACTGTCCTATTTCCCCTGGTAAACCCTTGAGTCACAAACCATTGATTAATGTAGAAAAATTCGCTGAGTACCTATCTGCTAGGTCCTGCACCAGATACCATGGACAGAGAATGTATTCGTTTCCTGTAACTCATCTGACAACTTAACACGAACTGGGAAGCTTAGAACAACAGAAACTGACTCTCAGTGTCTTCAGGGCCGCACCCTCTTAGCTGCAGGGGAGAATCCATTCCAGCCCTCTTCTAGTTTCTGGTGGCTGGCAGCTTCCTGACATCAAATCACTCGAATCTCTGCGTCCGCCTTCATGTCACCTTCTCCTCTGTGTGTCTCTTATGAGGACACTTGTCATTGGACTTAGGGCCCACCAGGATAATGCACGGTGATCTCATTTCAAGATCCTTAATGACATCTACAAAGGCCCTTTTTTGAAATGAAGTACCACTAGGATGTGTACCTATCTTTTAAGGGGCCACTCTTCAACCCACAACAGAGAAAAAGATGATTAACACATAGTTCTTGCCTTTAAGAAGCAACAAGACTGGAAAATATGCTAATGAGGGAACTGCAACTGAGGCAGACGGTGAGAGGAAGGAAGAGGAGGCAATGAGTGAGGGACCCACAGGCTAAATAACCAGGGCCTGCTTAATCAAGACTGGTACGACTTTAAAAATATTCAGAGGGGCTTCCCTGATGGCGCAGTGGTTGAGAATCTGCCTGCCAACGCAGGGGACACGGGTTCGAGCCCTGGTCTGGGAAGATCCCACATGCCGCGGAGCAACTAGGCCCGTGAGCCACAATTACTGAGCCTGCGCGTCTGGAGCCTGTGCTCCGCAACAAGAGAGGCCGCGATAGTGAGAGGCCCGCACACCACGATGAAGAGTGGCCCCCGCGTCGCGATGAAGAGTGGCCCCCGCGTGCCGCAACTAGAGAAAGCCCTCGCACAGAAATGAAGACCCAACATAGCAATCAATCAATCAATCAATAAATCTTAAAAAAAAAAAATTCAGAAATAATGAGCAGGTGCATAAAAGCCAACAGGACTGGCCTTGAAGGAAATAAAGTGAGGAGTCCTATGTTAGAAATTCTCTTCTTCCTTCTGGATGCATTTGAATCAGCATCCTTATCCATGTGTCCAAAAGTCACCAGACGCTCAAAGATAACAGGGCAAACAGTCTCTAAACTCTCACATTCAAAGAAGAACCTGGACTCGGGGGGGGGGGGGGGAGTGGGTGGGGCGGACTGAGTAACAGATTCAACAGCACTAGATGGGAAAAAAGAAGTCTGTTGCAACGGAAACTGGCAGGAGTGCTGGATAAGAGTACTCAGAACGAGCATCTGCTCAGTATCAAGTCAAAGGCAAGGCTGATGGGAGAGAAAATAAACTCAATCCACTGATGGGATGTGACAGGCTAAGGGAGGCAATATCAGTTGGGTTGTTCAGAGACACAGCTAATGCCTAAAGTAATCAAATGGATCATGGATCTCTGTAAACAAGACAATTGGGCTGTGGGTGAATTCTGAGTGGGTGTTTCTGAGAGCTGGGTTTCGATCTATGGCCGCTCTATCTCACTCGCTGCCTTTGCACTGAAAGTGCGTTGACCGACAGCTCTCGTCACCTTTTTCTCCCCTGCCTCGTACCGTGTTTCCTATTCAAAAGTGCATCCCCTAACGTGTGATCCCTAGAAGTAATTTTTTCAAGAACTTTCAGCATCTGTATGGAAAATAGCAGCTATAAAATCTTTTTTACATGAGGCATTTCAAACAAATAGGTTTTGGATTGATTTTTTTTTTAACTCCAGTAATGACATTTCATTCCCTCAGAATATAAAACTCACTGAGCCGATCCATCTTTTCAAAAACATCCTGAATTTAAGGAACTCAAGCAGAATGGTCTATCCCTCTCATAAGAAACATAGCAGAACCTAATGATATGGTTGATTATTGTTGGATTCCTGAGAGTTTACCGTTTCTGAAATGCTCCGTGTCCTCTCTAGTTCAAGTATTAATAGATTCTCTTGCGCACTCAGGCTTCTCATGGTAAAATAAAAAGGTCCCATTTTCAAAGTGTGAGGCAAGTGGTTTGCAGACCACACAGAGGACAGATTAGGAGAGTGCCTGAAAGGAGTTAATTCAGCCAGTGTACCCTTACAGTATGCACCCCACACTGCCCCTCAGCTCGCCCCCGCTTTATCCACGCACCCACCATGAGGGTTCTGGGTGCCAGAGCTCTTTAGCAAAGGGCTAGAAACACGGAGAAGCCAAGAAAAGTGAGGCACCAGGAAGATGGAACATCAGTATGAATTCTAACCTTCACAGCCCTAATAAGGCCCAAACCCATGAATAAGGCAGTTATCACTCCTGTTCTGTGACAGAAAGCTTAGATTTGCACAGTTCTCACTGATTGGACTCATTCATTTAAGCCAAGCAATGGTAATCTGAAATCAGCCATCTGAGATAAAGGAAATATTACTCCCCTCCAAACCAAATTTACCAATATCCACAAGCTATTTTAGACAGGGCGCTTCATCCAAGAGTCACTGTTAATAAGATGAGGAAAATTCCAGCAAATGAAAAGCCAAACTGGGACATTTCGTTCAAGGCGACTGGAGGTCTGTTTCTTGAACCATCAATCACTGAAGGAACCCTACGTGTCTTTTGCAGCTCAGTCAGTCTTAGAATAGGATTTGGTAAATGTGTGTGGACTGAGGGGTGCGCAGCCTGAACACATGCAATGGACCCTCCAGGGCTGGCAGAGGACCCTCTCCAGCACCAGAGCTCAGGAATCTAGGCTGACACTATATGCATCAATATACACTACTTCCATATAGTTACTTGAAATAAATCTGTACGTAAGATTGAATATTATCTCCAAATCCAGTTACCTTGGCAACAAATGTTATAGAAACCACAATGAGAAAAGGCTTTTAAATCAATTGTGCTGGTTGACTTTGAACAAACTCACTTGTTTTAGTTTTATCATTTCCTAATCAATACCCACAATCAAGTCCCAGAACTATAAAAGGAACTCAGAAGAGTACCTAGCTTGGTCACCTGGTGGGTGATTAAATCATCAAGGGAGGGTGATGGGTTATTTTTTTCTTGATCCTCTCTAGAGACTTGAGAAACTTTGAAGGTGTAAACTCCTAAAGGGCAAAAAATCTGTGCAGATTCTTCCAAATAGTTTTGTTTGTGGGGTGTAGTGACTAAAACCAGTGGTCAACAAACCACGGCTCACAGGTCAAATCCTAGCCTAGCATCTGTTTTTATAAAACCAGTGAGCTAAGAATGCTTCTACATTTTTAAATAGTTGGGGGAAAAAATCAAAAGAAATGTAACATTTCATGACAAGTGAAATATAAATGAAACTCAAATTTCCATGTACATAAAGTACATTTCTTTGAATGCAGCCGCACCCATTTGTTTATATATTGTCTGTGGCTGCTTTCATGCTACAATGCAGAGTTGAAGAGCTGCAACAGAGACCACATGACCTGCAAATCTGAAAATATTTACTATCTGACTCTTTCCAGAAAAAGTTTGCTGGCCTCTGATCTAGACAATTGCAATAGTAACATCAATTAATATCAATTGCAATAGTAGTATCAATTAATTTTCAATTATTCGCCCCTATCTTTTACTTCCTTCATTTATGACCCTAAAATGAACTCATCTGAAAATGTTAAACCAAAATAAAATCCAGCAAGAGTGTAATCTCTGGCCAGTTACTGTGAAGGTAAACTCCATTTTAGCATCCAAGGAATAAGTCAGGTGTTAGGATTTTTTTCAGTTTACTCCCCTTGAGTCCTTTTCTTTAGGGTGACCTTAATTTAGGACTTGGGCATGTAAACCTGAGATAATGTTCATGGTCAGTAGAAAGTAGATGTGAGGATATGTAAGTCCTCTGAAGAAGTTCTACTCTATACATCTTTACTGTCAAAAGGTAAATGTGAGCAATACACTGACTTTAAACATGCCAATACAATGAAAAAAGGTAATGGAAAGTGTCTTGACTGTGTTGAGACCTGAGTTCAAGGATGACCTTTGAGACAGAATCAGATCAAGGAATGGGCCAGATGAGGCAATTTATACTTTTCACCTACTAAAACATCTTGATTCTTCTGTATTGAAGAAATGCAAACTGGTCCTGTCTGCACTGAAGTAGACAGCACTCTTAAGTGATAATAAAAACTCTAATGCAGGGCTTCCCTGGTGGCGCAGTGGTTGAGAGTCTGCCTGCTAATGCAGGGGACACGGGTTCGAGCCCTGGTCTGGGAAGATCCCACATGCCGCGGAGCAACTGGGCCCGTGAGCCACAACTGCTGAGCCTGTGCGTCTGGAGCCTGTGCCCCGCAACGGGAGGGGCCGCGATAGTGAGAGGCCCGCGCACCGCGATGAAGAGTGGTCCCTGCACCACGATGAAGAGTGGTCCCCGCTTGCCGCAACTAGAGAAAGCCCTCGCACGAAACGAAGACCCAACACAGCTAAAAATGAATAAATAAATAAATAAATAAATAAATAAATAAATAATGTAGCTATTTAAAAAAAAATTATAAAAAACAACCAGATTTAAAAAAAAAAAAAAACTCTAATGCAACTGGAAACATCCATGAATAGATAAACAAAGTGTAATTCCACCATTCAGTGGACTATTACTCGGCAATAAAAAATAACTACTGCTACCCACACCAACATGGATGAAACTCAGAATCATTATGCTGAAGAAGCCAGACATAAAAGACTACATTCCTGCCTGATTTCATTTATAAAAAATCCAAACTAAGCTGTAATGGTTAAAAATCAAATCAGGGGCTGCCTGGAGGTTGGAGGTGAAAGGAGATATGAAGGCTATAAGAAATCTTTGGGTGTGGTGAAAATGTTCTGTATGTTGATTATGGTATGATGTAACAGGTATATAAAACTTTCAAAACTCGTATTGCACATGTTTAATGGATGGAGTTTATTGTTTGTATATCATTCCTCAGTAAAGCTGATTAAATACCACTCATGCAGACCTAAAAATAAATAAATAAATAAAATAAACTTGCCAGTAAAATCAATTTCCCACCCCGACTCACAGGAAATTTACTTTCGTTAGGAAGAGAGAAATGATCTGCGTATTAGCCTCCCATTAGGAATGACCGCAAGTCACAGGAAGTAGCTCTACTGACACATGTCAGATGACAGTTGACCAGATCTGTCTTGAAGAACTAGAGTCAATCGATGACCCACCACCATGGAACCTGGAGACCCCAAATGGTAAATAACTAGACCCAAGCAATTGTTCAACATAACCATTTAAACCACCTTTTCTCTCCTGGGGAAGAAAATAATGACAAAAATCTACACAAAAATACTATGAAACATTTTTAATCCCGGAAAGGACTTGATTACTGGTAACCAAAGAGGGGAAAAGTCAAACAAGAATAGAATCCAATCTTTTAAATCAAGTGAACACATATCAAACTGCTCAACATTGTTAAATGGCATGATATAATTTATCCATAGAAGACACAGTCTCATTCAGTGGAAAACTGATTTAAATGTTTTGACAGAGCACTAAGAGATATTACAGGTAACAGCTGACTTAATGGAGTATTTAAGCCTTCAAAACTGCCTTTTAGAAAAGTAACAAATAACTTCTTCTACCACTTAGAGGGGAAAGGAAATAACAACTGTCAGTTAAAAATCATAGAAACATGATTAATTTGTTTATGCCTTTCAACATTCCACTGAGCTTTGCAAAGGCAAGACATAAAATTAAAGTGAGTTTTATAGCCAGGATTGATCTGAATATTTTCCTCACAATATTCCTTCTGTCATACTTCTTCAGGGCTTGGAATAAAATGACAACCCACTGGGATCCAAAGGAAAAAGTCAGCTCTTTCCAAAGATGGGACTGAGCTGCCAAAATCTATTTTATATCTAAAATTAGAAATAAAATAAATATATCCTTGAATACCAACTATATTTTCAGAGAGTTCATTAAAATTTAAGGCATTTTTGACACGTCAGAGATTTTAGTCCTGTGACAGGAGAAGAAAAGAAGCTACCTGGGAGCAAATCCCAATTATCTCTACGGCTTGGAACATACATGTTGAGCACAGCAAAGATGAAGAGAGAGGTGACAGGTGACTATGCGGAAACTTCCTGACTCTGTCCAATCTGTATGACTTTGCCAGGGTTCCTCTAAAAGGGTGCGCTTCAAGTGTATTTTCATTCTTCTGTTTAAATTTTGATCAAGGTGGGGAAAGGCTCATCAGCACTGTTGGCAGGACAAAAATGAGCAATGCCAAAATAATTTCTTCATCATAATAAAATTTAAGAAATTAAACGTGGAAGACGTTTATGTAAAGCAATGCCCTCCGTGAATTTCACAACAAACAATAAAACAATGGCAACCTCACCTATACTCACGAATCCAACAGTAGTGATGTACACAAAACAAACATTCATTCAACAATAACAGAATGGTCCAGTGTTTTACCCACCAGTCAAATAAATTCAATTATTTATTTTTATCTCATTTGCCACAAAACTAAGGACGACCTGCTGAATCAAAAGTTACAAGTCATACCTCATTGACAGACTTGGGGCAAAACATTCAACAAACCCTGCCCCTATGCCCTGCCTCTCTCGGCCAATCACCAGGCTTTTAAAAAATCTGGATTAAAACCTATAAAGATCACTGTTTATTGGAAACAAACCAGAGCACCTTAGATTATAAATGGTCAGGAAACTCCCCTCTTTCCCACTTCTAAAACAATTAAGTTTTACACAAAATTGGTCAAATCCAGCTTCATTCAAACTTCTTTCAACCAACAATATTTAAGTCGTACTAATACCAATATAACCTGTCCATCACAGGAAATATCACAATTACCTGGATCATTTTTGAATAAGAGCAACAACACTTATTTCATAACTGCTTATGGGACAACCACATTCTTATTCTGAATACAGTTATATGCAATTTTCTAAAATTCAATCCCTGCCTTGCTAACTTAAAAAGAAAACTTCCATGGAAGTCATAATCCTTAAAGTCTTTAGCAGGAAAATAAGCATATAACCTTTGATGCTTGACATAGGGTAAATGTCCCACTGTCATTTTCTGGAGACCATGAAATTATCCCAATACCTTTGTACAGTTGTCTGTACTTATAGACAAGCCAGCCCACTTCCTTCTCATGATTTTGCAAGTGATTTGATAAACAAGCTTTCCTACTCATTCTAAATTATACTTCAAGTATTACATAAATTGTTTCAAGCCATTTGACTTTTATAATAGTGTCAGCTTGTTTGTATCAGTGGAAAGTCAAGGCTTCTCCTTGTCCTTTATTTATTTATTTATTTATTTATTTATTTATTTTTAAGAATCCCACTTTCAGTCAAGCCCTTCTTACCAGTTCCAACAAGGATGGAATTTCAAAGGCGATTATAAGTTAGATAACCCAAGCACATGCTGACTCTTCATTAAGAATTACTGCTTACTTAGGCTTCTGAAATCAACAAGGATACCCTATGGAAAAATGAAAAATCTATTGTCTTTCTTTGTTCACCATTTTTAATAGAAAACATGTTTTAAGGTCTGTCAGGAAAATAAATAATGGGAAAAAATAACTGTACCTTAAAAATTTTTTCAAATCTTCCCCAAAATATAAACAAAGACAAGACATAAATGGGATCACAATGCATATGCTCACATCAGCCCTCCAAACACACTTTTTATATAGAATTCATAAAGAAGAAAAGTTACCCATTAATTATATGGCATGCATCAGCAGTGCACCGGTGGGCTTAACCTTGGTTCTGAGTTATTTGTATATACAGACACATCTCTTCCTGAGTTGAGCTTCATCTTCAGTTGGACTCAAAACATTTGCTTTCTTATTTTTGGCAAGACACTTGACCATGTTATAAGGCAATCTAACATTTCAACCTCCTTCCCTTTTCAGCGGCATGGCCCTCCTCTGTGACATCACCAATGTGCCGGATACGAGGACAGGCTCTAAACTATGGTCCTGTAAAACTAGAGAGCAGGTTTCTTTGTTCATTAGTCTGAAGGCTACAGCACTGTCTTTCATATATTTGGAGATCTTGAGGATTTCAGTTGAACAGATTCAAAATGGTCTTCTTTGTCCTATGGGGGAAAAAAATATTAAGACAAAATCAACTCACTAAAATTCCAATTAAGATTTTAGGATCTTACATATCCGGAAAGTAAGTTCTGAAATCATTTTAATCTATGTACCTGCCACTTGTAATTAGGATTTTACATTTAAAGGAGGGTGGCAGATATAAAACATATAGCATGCCTACCCTGAAGGATGTCTTTTTTTAAACTTTTTATTTTATATTGGAGTATAGTTGATTAACAATGTTGTGTTAGTTTCAGGTATACAGCAAAGTGATTCATTTACACATACACATGTATCTATTCTTTTTCAGAATCTTTTCTCATTGTGGTTGTTACATAATATTGAGCAGAGTTCCCTGTGCTATACAGTAGGTCCTTGTTGGTTATCCATTTTAAATATAGCAGTGTATACATGTCAATCCCAAACAGATGTCCAGGGGATAAGACACACAATCCAAAACAGAAGCAAACACATGACTGCAATAGACACCAAAAGATGAAGCTGTGATTCTTGTGAAGAAATCACTGAGACCCATGCAAGGGGGATATTTGATCTGGGTGCTGAAATAGATGACCTATCCATGCAAATTGTAGATAGTAAACTAAATATTCTCAAGATAACACAGGGTAAATAATAAGAAAAAAGGAGAGCAGAAATAAAGATAACACCAATAAGACACAAGATCATTTGGGTTCACTGATATGTTTTAGGAAAATCTTTGGGAATCATGCCTACTAAAGATATTAAAGACAAGTCATCTCGGATAATAAATCAAAATTTTAATGCAAATATATCATTGCTGGCATTTGTTATATAATACATTCAAAATGTAGCCTGTTAAGATAAATTATTCTTCTTTAATGGGGAAAAAGAGAAATAAGAGGTGAGGTTTCTCCCAATGTTTTCACTGTTAGACAAAGCTCTCCGAAGGCTGCTGGAATGGGGTGGGGGAACTATGCTGTTGAAGAGAATAAAGATGAAGAGAACTAGGATTATTTTAAAAATAAAAGAAATATGAGGCAGATCAGTCCTGGGTGCACATGGATGTGTGTCTAAAGCAGAGAAGTGAAATGAGAAAAAAACAGGAAATAGATATTGAGTATCTGTCAGGAAGAATGAGGTTGCTGTTGTGCCTTCTCTCATTTGAGTGGAGAAATCAGAGACTTCAGATCAATTTAAGGCCACATGGTCAGGATTACAGAAAAAAATCACAGCATGAACACCAGCATATCCCATTTCCCTGCCTCTGCTGAGATGACAAGCCCCTGGGAGAGCAGCCTGCAGATCACAGCGCCCTAACCCACTGGCTCTAGGAGAGCCTGCCTTCAGTCTCATGTTTACCAGCTCTAATTTTCTAGGAATAACCATCGATAATTCAAGTATTTATTAAGCACCCATGTGTTACAGGAACAGGACTAGACTTTATGGGATACAAAACGTCTGCCCTCAAGGAGCTCACAGTGTATTACAGGAAAGAGTGTTAGAGTATCAGCCATGAACTATAAGAGAAAGCTGAGCTTTTCGTGGCCCTGCCTTGAGAAGATTTGATTCAACTTGTTCTTCAGGAAGGGGAGGCAGAGACCTGTTGGTTATCCTCAAGGTAATATTTCAAGTAAAACACTGAAAACAGTCATGTTATTAGGGCTTCATAGGGCTTTCGTTACCATGTCCTCTGTGCTCTGTGTTCACATGGGATTTTGCTCCTATGGCTGATGTGGTGGGATATACACCCGTGCACGCGTGTGCGTGTGTGTGTGTGTAGTTAACACTACTAACTGACTGGGACTTCCTAACGGCAGGAATTGTATCTTGTTCACTTTTTAATTCCCATAATATGACCCAAGGCCTAGCACATGGTTGGTTGTCAATCAGTGGCTGTGAAAATGTACTGAAACACCATCATGCAGAAGGAAAAAACCTGGATTGGAACTCAGAATACATGGTTTCTAATTCCTATCTCACCCTCTCTTGGACAAATAAGTGAACTTCTCTAGGTCTCAGTTTACTCATGCATTAAATAAAGATGCCATACAAAATGATCTTTTTAAGCTCTAAATTCAAGAATCTACTCAAAATCCAACTTCTCCCAGAAGCTTCTCCTTAGCTTGTCACTAGCCACCTAACTGTACTCCATTCTCTTCTGTACTCCAAGAGACCCTACTCAATACTCTTGTCATACTGGATGATCCTGTGTATGTGGGTTGTGTGTGTGCATGAATGTGTGTGTTTGATGTGCATGTGTCTTCCATCAATAAACTAGCCTCTGAGATTAACTGTGTCTAATATGACATCTCACCAAAACCCAGTGGAGTGTCTAACAGATAGTATCCCATAAATGACTGTGACGTGAACAAAAGAAAAAGGAAAAAAATCAACTGAAGATATTTTTTAATTGTTAAGAAAAGTCAAGTAAAGTAAATCTATAAATGAAACCCCACAAATCCAGTGCATAAGGAAATACCAAAGAAGTATGGCCTTTAGAACATAAATAAGGATATATATAAGACAAAGTAAACCTTACTTGACACAGTAGTTAAGAAATTTATAAATTTTTTTGCTCCATGAAATCATACGTAACATTTTTAAAAGTGGGACACACATAAAAAAAATTTAAAAATAAAAAGTAAAAAAAATGTTAAAAGTGGGACACAATAAAACTTGTACAATGGCATTCATAGCAGCTTTATTCAGTCAAACACTGGAAATAGCACAAGGGTCCATCAAAAGGAGGACAGATGAACAAACATGGCAAATCCATACAACAGAATACTCCTCCTCCACACAAAGGAATCTGCTATAGATTAACACAACAAGGTGGATGAATCTCAAAAAGATTTTTCTGAGCGGAAGAAAACTTACACAAAAACTACACACTCTGTCATTACGATTATGTGAAGTTCTGAAACAGGCAAAACTAATCTATAGTTTTAAAAGTTCATCACAATAGCTTCCCTTGGGGGATGGGGATTGAGTACACATATAAGGACATGAGTTTACTTTCAGACATCAGACTAATGTTCTATATCTTCACAGGATTTAGGGTTACACAGGTATATCCATTTCTCAAATTTCACCACATCGTGTATTTGTGGAATATACATTTCACTCTGTGTAAACATTTTGCCTTTAAAAAAACTTAAAATATTGAATTCTCTCATCAATTATACGAAAACTGAAGTGTTTAGGCATCAAATGTATTGAAGTCTGAAACTCACTTTGAAACACATCAAAAAAAAGAAGATAGATCAATAAATGGATAGAGGGATGGAGAGACAGGTAATAAAGAGTAAGATTTAGGTGGTGGATATATGGCTGTACCACTGCACAATCCCTTCAACTTTTCTGTAATACTTCAAATTTTCATCTTAAAAATGAAAAAAAAATCATTACATTGACTAAAATTGCTATTCAAAATAAAATGTGGCACATTGAACCTTCTCAGGGAGAAAAGTTCTACCCTCCCTGTTTCCTGTGACTGTTTCCAAGAATCTCTTCAAGCTTTCACTTCTCTGGCTATAATATAACAACAGAAGAGGTACTGTAATAGGAGGAAACACTTAATGGTTTAGGTAGTGCTCATAATGCCCACTTATTCTTTTAGATTCAGCTCAGAGATGACTTTCCCTTAAATGCATTCCCTGGCACCTAAAGGCTCCCTTCATTGTTAGATACCACCCTTACAAATAGGGAATCAAACACATATATATGGAATCTAAGAAAAAAAAAAAGGTCATGAAGAACCTAGGGGCAAGACAGGAATAAAGACACAGACCTACTAGAGAATGGACTTGAGGATATGGGGAGGGGGAAGGGTAAGCTGTGACAAAGTGAGAGAGTGGCATGGAAATATATACACTACCAAACATAAAATAGCTAGTGGGAAGCAGCTGCATAGCACAGAGAGATCAGCTCAGTGCTTTCTGACCCCCTAGAGGGGTGGGATAGGGAGGGTGGGAGGGAGGGAGACGCAAGAGGGAAGAGATATGGGAACATATGTATATGTATAACTGATTCACTTTGTTATAAAGCAGAAACTAACACACCATTGTAAAGCAATTATACTCCAATAAAGATGTTTAAAAAAAACAAAAAACAAACAGGGAATCACAAGATCACACCAGGTGAAAAGTCTAAGTCAACTTGTGATGGAAGATAGTTTTTCATGGGCCTCCTGTGTTTCTGCATGTCTTATGAAAAGACACTGATAGTCCTTTATTCTAGGTGATTTTCCAAAGATGTTTCTATAACAGCCTTGGATGATACAGATAAAGTCTCCTTCTAGAATAAAGGAAACGTTTGCTTACAACCCAGAAAGCTACAGATATTGTCTTTCCCTGTGGAGCACATGGCAGACATATGTCGGGCCCATTATAAAAGACTCATGTTCTCCAAGCCAGTTCCTCTACAATAACGTAACCCACTCTGTATACAGGCGTCATCTAGTGCACTTCATTGTGTGGGAAGTGAGGCTTGAGGAACCAATACAAATGCTGTGATTTTGGCCAATGCTAATGCTGTGAGTAATAAGCTGTGTTTTGTCTCTGACCCAGAAGACTCATTCCATCTTCCAAAGTGTCTAGGAAATTATGGCGGGCTCATTTGTTGGCCAGTAAGTAGAGTGAGATTTCATTACCTTCACAGTTCTTCGTTGTTTTGCCGATGTGAAGAGGAAGTTAATAAAGACATTTCTAGAAGAGAGCTTCACACTCTGGTTAACAAGATTTAAGGACAGTCCCTGAGAATTGGGAACAAACATGCTGACCACACTGTATGGCAAACAAGGCAATAAAACAGTCCTCCGTCTTCTTGCCTGGAAATGAAAAGGAACTGGGGAGCTGGTTGTGGGCTGAGTACTGGGAAGTGGGTTCAAAGAGTTCACAGTTCAACGACTGGAAGGTGTTAATTCTCCTCTGGCAGGAGGACAGCCTCCCAGGCAGGCTCAGGTGTGCCTCATAGGAGCAACTAGCACTAAAAATCATCCCAACAGGAGAAGAAGGTTTCACCCCCTCTCAAACAACGGTTCCAGAAACATGCACCTACGATAAGCATTAAAGAGAAAATGGAAACCACTTATGGGGAGAAACCAGGTGAAGTGCTAGAATTTTGGCTGGTTCACTTTGGAGATGATGTGGCAGGACTCAGTGATCATTAAGAATGGAAACAGGGCTTCCCTGGTGGCGCAGTGGTTAAGACTCTGCCTGCCAATGCAGGGGACACAGGTTCGAGCCCTGGTCCGGAAAGATCCCACATGCCGCGGAGCAACTAAGCCCGTGCACCACAACTGCTGAGCCTGCGCTCTAGAGCCCGCGAGCCACAACTACTGAGCCCATGTGCCGCAACTACTGAAGCCTGCGCACCTAGAGTCCGTGCTCTGCAACAAGAGAAGCCACCGCAGTGAGAAGCCCACGCATTGCAACGAAGAGAAAGCCCGCCCGCAGCAACGAAGACCCAATGCAGCCAATAAATAAATAAATAAATAAATAAATAAAATTAAAAAAAAAAAAAAAAGAAGAATGGAAACAGCGGGGCCATCCTAGGGCTCAACGCTGCTGGCACTCTATCCTGCCAACTTCAGATCCACCCAAAGATGCAGTAAAAGGTCTCAGAGGTTTTGCAGCGGGTCCTCACCACAGTTACAGAGCCATGGCTTCCTCTGGGGCTCTTTTGGAGATGAATTCCCACAGGAAAACTTAGTGAGGCAGTGACCACTACTGGGGCTCTTGCTGCCTCAGATTGGGTTTATAAGGTGGAAGATGGTCACTGGAGAATGAGAAACTGACCCCAAAACATCTAGATAAGTTAGTATGGTCAGGCTCACCCAGGAAATGTCCCTTATCCTTTATATTTAAACCAGGCATTCACTTAAATCTGACAATGGAGCAAGAAATGAGGTGAATTCCCTTTTAAAAAGACTCCAGTATGTGAGTCAAGCCCAAATCAACAAAAGAACGTAAGACCTGCAGCCTTCGGCACAGTCAGGCTGGCTGTGACTTCTGAGTCAAAAGGTCCCCAAAGCTGAAATAGATGATGTCAGGAATGATGACCTTGCCTTTCAACATAGAACTTTGAACGGATCAAAAACACTGGCAGTGTGGTTGGCTTGTGAGCAGCTGCTGGAAAACAACAGCAAATGCAAAGCCTTGCTGCTGTCACACAGACTCCCCTTCCCTCTTCACCTTTAACCCTTCCTTCCCCAACTACGCTGACTTTGCTGCCTTAAGGAAAAAGATGATTAGGGGAAGGACCAAGTTTTCCTGTCACCAAGAGTGACTGCAGACCATAAACACCCATCTGAGACTGCAAGGGAGCCTGGGGAAGGGGAGGGACTCAAACATTTCTGACTCTGCTTGTTGCAGGCACCGAAGTCACCATCCTAACTGAACGTGTCAGAGGAAAAGGGCCTGAAAATTCAACTACTGGGGTTCAAGCTAGGTTCGCAGTGGGGGAGGGAAAATAATGTGACCTTGCGTGAAGGGTTCTGCGTGCCCATTCAAGATGCCGTTGTTGCGTTACATCTGAATCTATAGTAGGAATTGTTGGTATGTGCTTGTTCTTCCTTATCTCATAGGCACCAGAAGACAATCCCCTGGTCAAGAGCAGCCACATGAAGAGAAGGGCAACTCGGATACTTACCCCAAGCATTGCCAACTCCTCTGCCATGTGCAACAAATGTGTGAGTCAGAATTGCACACAAGCTCCTCTACCTTCTGATGCCTAAAGTTGTCACTATATAAATGATGTCCTGTTGGTGTCAAGTCAGAGGCCTCAGTCTCAACAGCCTTGCCTGTGTTATCAGACCTGCCAGCAGAGATGGCTGATAAACCCTCACAAAATTCAGGGAGCTGCCAACTAAGTAAAGATTCTTGAGACCAGGTGGGCAGATGTGCAATGCTTTATCTATCTTCCAGTCGAGAAAAAACAGCCCAGCACCTTACTGCACTCTGCTGTTGGACACAGTATGGTATCACTTGAGTAGTCTACTTGCTCTGTCATATCAGCTAATCCACAAAGTAGTATCTTTTGAGTTAGGCCCAAGCCAACAGGCTATATTATCAACTGCCCAGCAAGGTGAGTAATGCTCTCTACCTTGTGGCCTCACAGCCCTAATGACCACTTTATGATACAATTCTTTGCGATTAATGATTTTGTCAATTGGAGACTGTGGCAGTGGGAAGCAGCCTTCCCCCAGAGGCACCCTTTGGGGTTTTAGACTCATCACCTTGACGTGGCCACCATGTACATATAGCCCTTTTGAAAAAGCAGCTATTAGCTTGTTACTGAGCTCTTGTCAAAACTGAATGCCATTACCACACACACTTTGGGACTCTATAGCCTGATAGTCCCACTCTTGGTAGGTCAACAAGGTGGGAAGTGTCCAATAAGTCTCACTTGTCAACTATGAATGGTATATTCAAGAATACAACTGGTCTGACCCAGCAACATCTCAGCCTCACATGAAAATATGGCAGCAGGCTCTTTGAGAGAAAGGTTATCCCCTACTCCTCTGCCCCAAATGAAGCCACTGCTCCGTGGGGTCCTTGGTTCACCGAAGTTCTACTTCATGCCTGGGCCTGGTTCACTGATGTTTTGGTTGAGCTGAAACCCAATGGTGTCCACCACCCGCTGCAGCTGTCCAATCTCAGCACAAATATGTGTAACTGAAAACCAACAAGATTGCTTGGCTCAGTGGCCAGAACCCAAAGCCCTTCTCATAGCTGTGGCCAATACTTCTTCTGATAAACCTTGTTATATTTCTACTTACTCTTGAGCTATTGCCAAGATTTAATAGCCATTGTCAACAAACTATTTGGTCTGCCATTTGGAAAACCACTGACTCTTAACCTCTCTTTGGGGCAACAAATCTTAGCTGTTGATCAAATCATCTGGGTCACTTAGGTAGATGCCCATCCTCTGAAAAGGCCAAACAGAGTTAAGCACCTTATAGAGACTGCACCAGACAGATTGCCACAAACCCTACACAGCATTTGAATCCTGTCCAGCATGGCAATAAATCTGCCTTCACAGACTGAGCACAAAGTGAAGGGTTTTATTTTTCTGACGCAGAGGTTACCACAGCACGCAAGACTTGGGAGTCACACCGAAAGCTGACCAATATTTCCCTGACAATTGATTAAATCAGACCTCTGCTCACCTCTTGGGGCTATCGGTGGTGCCTCATCACTGTTGACACCCATTCGGGTCATGGTGTTGCTGTTCCAGAGTGACTGGCCAACTCCAGTCACACCACCGTGGCCCTTGAAAAACATCTGTTTAATGTTTGTGGTTTTATGGACCATTTGCAGCCTAACAGTGGTGTCCCTTTTTTTTTTTTTTTTTTTTAAACCACAAAAGCTACCAGAACAATGGACTGGGAGTAGAGGTATTAGTGGACCTTCCACACTTCCTACCATTGAAAGGGAGCATTGATCATCGGAAGAGCCTTCTCAAAAACTGACTCAAAAAGATTTCTGCCTCTATCTCCCTCACCTCCTCCTGGTCCACACATCTTAGTAAGGCAGTTCAGTTACTAAATATGGCTATTTCCAGAAAGGGATTAAGAGATTATCTCCTCTTGGCTGCTTCATGGATAATTATTAGTAAAAATATATAATAAGAATATATCAATACAACCTACATAAGATTATATACCCAAATGAAAATCCAGGATTCTGCCTCGACCACTACTGGCATGATGGGTCCTTATTTATCCCAACAGCAACCCCCAGGACGTCTGGTGGTAGCCCTGCCAGAAGGGAGCCTAGAAGATTCAAATATAATTCTGGTTTAGCCACCTGTATTGTTTTGTTGGACTGTCACGATCCTACACAGCTCATCAAGACCTCGTGCCATCCCACATGGACAAAGGTAGAAAACACACTAGGTCTCCACACGCATTCTTAAAAGCCCTTGACCTTCTTGCACCTGAATGTTTGGCAGCACAGAACTCCAGTAGGGGATGAGTAGAAATAAGGTGGAGCTTTAGCTACTGAAATGGGACAAACTGATTTGTACCAGTGGAAGATCAACAGTGCAGTCTGATAATAAGGCACCTAGGAAGGAGGTACTTTAGGCCCTGAGAGGTGCAAAGGATGAAGGGATACTAATGATTATTTGTTTTTCAAAGCCACCCTGTCACCTTCCTATGAAGGAAAACACCTTAGTGTTCCTCTCTCTAACTGTTGCAAGTGCCTTAAATTTAACTGACTACTGGGTCTACCAAATCCACCAGATGCTCAAACCCCAATCTGGTTGCCATTCCCCTTAGACTTACTGAAAATTCTATCAGAAACAGCAGGGATGATGCCAGCTTCTGCCCCAAAATAACAACGATCAACGTGTCCATTCCCATTACCATCACTCAATCATTCCATGGAGTGGACAAATACCACCCACCTGCGGCATGGACAAACAGGAAAAGCTGGACAAACTGCCCTCAAGCAGTCCCTCCAAAGACAAAGAAGAGACACAATTGTTTGACGTGAACGCTAAGGTTTACAAGCCAGCAAGGAGGTCGCAGGCACCATCAACCAGTGCTGCCTAACTAAATAGGTCTCACTTGGTGTCCCTAACGACTGTAAATAATACTTTCTTTCCAGAGGCACCATGTGTACCTCTAGGACGGTACTTTTTGTATAGAACCAGATGTTAACTTCTCTCCTAAAAACAGCATGGCTTGTACTTGTATTCTAGGAGTGGTCATAAGTGGTCATAATTCAACTGTTTATGAAAACATCCTCGATAGATCATGTAGCCCTTAGACAACTGCAAGGCTCTTTTCAATATCAGGCTACCCTTGGTTACTCAGAAGAGGTTCCTGGGGGGATAACTGACTTGTTATTCACACTCACCCCATGGGTAGTTATTCAATTAGAAAAGACGGAGCGTAAAAAATAATGAAATAATGCCATTTGTAGCAACATGGATGGAACTAGAGACTACATTACTAAATGAAGTCAGTCATAAAGAAAAAGACAAATACCATACGATATCACTTATGTGGAATTTAAAATATGACACAAATGAACTTATCTACGAAACAGAAACAGACTCACAGACATAGAGAACAGACTTGTGGTTACCAAGGGGGAGGGGGAGTGGGGGAGGGAAAGATTGGGAATTTGAGATTAGGAGATGCAAACTATTACACTGATATATAGGATGAATAAACAACAAGGTCCTACTGTATAGCACAGGGAACTATATTCAATATTCTGTGATAAACCACAATGGAAAAGAATATAAAGAAGAATACATATATGTATAACTGAATCACTTTGCTGTACACAGAAATTAACACAACACTGTAAATCAACTATACTTCAATAAATTTTTTTTAAAAGAAAGAAAAGGCAGTACAAAATTTGTTTCTGACTCTAACTGAAGTAATCCATGACACCACTTCAGCCTTTGAAGGCATTCAGGTCAACATCAACCCACTGTCCATACATTGTTATGGACAATATAATTGCCTTATACTTCCTCCCTGAGGTCCAAGACACGATCTGTACAGTCATTAAAATTCTTTGTGCCTGGACTGTCTTGTTGGATTGCCATCTTCCTAAACCAAAAGGATAATGACCACCTGGTTGAGGACACCGCTCACCAAGTTCCCCTACCATGGCCCAGGTAGACAAAAGTGGGAGATGTATAGGGTCTTTGTAAATTTTTGAAAATGTCCTTAACCCTCTTCCATCTGAATCTTATGGAGGAAAGATCTCAGTGCCAGTGGAAAGGTCTCAGGCTGAGTGGAAAGGTCAATACAGGGACCTAAAAAGAAAGCCACCTCTTTCTAAGGTGGACCCTGATGACTTACGGCATTTGTTTGGTTAGTTGAGTCTGGAACCCTGGTATGATCAAGGTTAATAATACAGGTTGGCCTCATCTTGCTGTTTGGTGTCTTGTTGGGAGTAGCTCTATTTTTTAAGTGCCATATGAAGCAAATTGACCAGATTTGATTCCAGCCGCAGCCAGTCAGATTAATCAGAGTGAACAGTGGAATGGTGTACTAATGGGAAAATTGCCGAAAGCCAAGATAGTGTAGGAAGGAGGTTTGGATCTGTTGGGAGACAACTCCCTATGGTTCTCTGGCATTTCTGCCTATCTTATGAGTGAGACACTGACTTCCCTTTTTTCCAGACTACCTTTTCAAAGGACTTTGTATAGAAAGCAGCCTTTGAAAATAAAGACATTGTGTCCTTCCAGAGCAAAGGGCGGGCTTGCTTACAGTCTTAGAAATAGTGTTTCCCTCTTGAGCAATGAACAGGCATGCTACCTGTCCAGTACAATAACAACGCTATCTCCCTGTGGAACAAAGGACAGAGATGCTTGTTGCCCTTTCTAAAAGATTCAGGTTCCCAAAGCTTAAGGTTCCTTTCCCGTAAGGCAGACCACTGTGTGTACAAGAGTCATCTGCAGGAAGTGGGGCTTTGCATCTGATATAAATGCTGATGTTTTGGCTAGTGCTTCTGCTGTGAGTGTTAAACTGTCCTTTGTCTCTGATCAGAAGTCCCATGTCTTCTGAAGTATCCATGAAACCATGGCAGGCTCAGTTGTTAGCTTGCAAGTAGGGTAAAATCTCAGCTCTTGACAATCTCTGTACATTCACTGTCCCACGGCAATAGTATCCTCCCTAAACTACCATATTAAGAAAAATCAAATAACCATTAGTATAAGGGGAATAGGGCTTATTTGTTTTATTTTTAAATGATCCCCTATGATATAGTTATGTGCCTGAATTAGGAAACGATTACTAAGACACTCTCAATAAATGCAATCTTTCACCCCACGTCCTTCCTGCTGAAAATCCTTTGAAATGGGTTTTCTTTCTGGTTCCATTCTGGTTTTAATCCTGCGTAGGTAAACTGGTAATGTTTCATCTTTTAAGTCAGTGGTGAAGAATGTCAATAAAACGTGTTTACAAATAATACTTAGGGCTTCATGTTATCTGTTTGGATATAGTAATCGTTTCAAAGCCGACAAATGTGATGGCATCTGATAAGTAATAGCTCAACATTTTATATAACTTTTATCTCCTCTGTATGAAACAATCTTGTTATAAAATAAAAAATATAAATAAATGAGATCTTTTACTTACCTAAAATGTTTGTTTTTTAATACTATAACACATAATCTTTGTGCAAATTCAAATATTATAAAACTGCATTACTTCAAAGACTAAAGACACCCATTAATTCAAAACTCTCAAAAAGCAGCTATCATTAGTAGTTTCCTATTCAAATACTAATATAAATGTATATTTAATAGAAATGCAAGAGTCTATGTGTTGTTTTCGCTTCATTTACCCTGGACCCACTGACATATCAGTACACATAGACATCTCAATCTTTAACAGCTGCAGAGTTGCACAGCATCCCACTACTTTGATACATGGAAATTTCTTATCTAAGTCCTTACTGATGGTGTTTAAGGTTGTTTCTACGTGGTTAGCCAACAAAAACAATGCTGCAGTGATTATTCCTGTATTTACAGCCTTCGGTATTTCTAAGAGTATTTCTACTGGATAAATACCCACCCTGACTGACAGGGTTTGCATGAATGCTACTGTTAGGTTAATATGGCCCCTTTATTTATAAATACACAGAAATACCAGGTTAAAATTCTGCTCTCACCTTTGTTGCCAAGGATTTGAGTTTTCCCAGTAGCGACTGTTTATTGGAATATACAACTTCCTCTTCATTATCTTCTCCTTCCATGATAGCACAGCTGTCTGCAGCTGGGAGTTCACACTCTTTTGAGTTTGTCGTCATTACTAATTTGGAATATTTGTACTCCAGTCTAAGTAGCGGCAAATAAATAAATAGATAAAGTGGCTGTTTAATATAAATTAATACTTATTTGGTGTGGTCATACACCAGCTAATTAAATCGTCGTGGAGTACAGCTGTTCCACCAACATATTCCTTTCACCCATAGCCATAACACTATGTGTTCTCATTAATCTACCGTCTACACACCAATCGTTTCCAGAATTTCAGAGAATCAGTGCAATATAGTTAACGCTATCATACTTATTTTACAGTGATTCAAGTGTCCAATTATGAAAAGCTTTTGAAAAACGAAGAGAAAATTAGAGGTCTGAACGCATTTTTTTTATTTATAAATATTTGGGAACTAATTTACTATGCAGTTTTCCAAAGTTTAGTTCGTAGGATGAGAATATTATATAGGCAAGTGATTTGGTCTTTACTATTTCTCTCTATCACTCATTCCTTTCTACTCCCCACCCCAGATACTACAACTGTCCCTAGATAATACAGTAGAGAACTTTCACAGCCCCACTGACATGTAAATCATTTTAAAAGAGCCAAATCATATAATGTATCAATATACAATTGGAAGTTAGACTCAATACTCAACTTCAGATTCTTAAAGTCCTGGAGTATACACTTAGTCTGTTTCTTTGCAAATATCTGCCGACAAGAAATTGAAAAAGAAAAGATGGGGCAAGAAGGCAGCATGATGTCATGAAAAGAAAAACAGACACACAGAGAAAATCTGCCTTCCTTTCTGAGCTCTGCTCCCATCTACCTGAGTAGCCAGGATCCTCTGTTCCTTGTTTTATAAAAACAATGGATCTAATTCAATTATCTCTAATGTTCTCTGATCTCTCTGTTATCAGAACAACAATCATTTCCATTTGATTTCTTAAAGGCCTTTCCTATAACTCCTTCACTAGGAGAAATTTATTGTGTCTCTGAGAGAAAGTGTTGGATATAATGATTAACTCTAAAATATTCACAACAAAAGAGATTTCTCAGTTCTTATACAGAGGTTACTTACTTCTGATTCTTTTTCCAGAAGTAGCAAGTTAGAGCCACCAGCAAAACAGCTGTAAAAGCTCCCACACCTGCTCCCACTTTTAGCCAAAAGTCAACTGTTTCGCAGGTTGACAACTTTTTCTCAGGCAAAGAAATTCCTTTAATGCACCACTTAGGTTCATTCCACACATATAAGGTTTCCTTTTAAAAAATGACATAAGAAATGAGATTTAGAAGGAGAAGGGTTTTGCTAACCATTATTCACAGTAGGCAGAGAGGATTATTCGGCTTTCATCTAACTGAAGCTCCAAAAAGAGAGGAAAGGGATATAGAAGAGAGAGAATAAGGAAACGATGAATGAAAATGTAACAAAACCATGAATTGTCAGATCAGAAGGCTTGCTTCATGCTGAGGAGGTTGAATAAAAATGACTCCATCTGGATATGTCATTTGAGCTATTTTCTTCAAATTTCTCATGAGTCCTGACTTCTTAAATCATGTTTTTAAATGAAAGCTTAGATTGTTTCATATAACTGACTGGAATGGGTTTCACCCGATCATCATGTAGGTCCATTTCCCCAAAAAGCCTCTCCCCTGAGTGGAAGAGCAGACCCCGGACCCAGGACATGTAAGTGCAGCATGACGGGCAGACTTTGGTGTGGGGTAGGCACACAGACTGCACGCCCCCCTTCCCCTGGCCAAAATAAGGAGGGTGTTATTCTGGGTCATCACTACCCACATGAGGGACTTACTCTCGTCCTCCCAAAGCAGATGACTCAATTTTGCTAGGGCAATGTTTTCAAACTGCTCACTGCAATCAACTAGTAAACAGTAAAATCAATATACTGGGTCTCAACCAGCAATTTTTTTTTTAAATAAACAAATAAGACAGATTAGAAACAAAAATCAGAGTAGAGTGCATGGTTCCTTATATATTTCAACATACACAATGACAGGTAGCAATTTGCATGATGATTATATCCACTGACATTAAATGACACAAGGCATTACATTTTTTGCTCACTGTGCCTCCCTAAATTTTCTGGTGAATGACGGTCATTTATCAACACCCTAACAGAAGCCTAACACCATAATGTTTAATGTCATACACATGCACCCACTTGTACAGTTGGTCCTGAAGTGAACGATGTGCAGGAGATTCCCATTTCCTTTGAGGAAAAATTTCAACCAAGTTTTGGATAAGAACTTTTTAGAAAGGACATTAGTAATTGAAAAAAATTTTAGTGTAACATTTTCATTAAACTTAGTGTGAATAAATTACTTTTAAAATGGCTCACATGATTTTTATAAGAAAGATGAGGAATGAGGAGGCATGAGCAAGCTGAACTGCTGCCTCTTCATCTGAAGGGCACTCCAACAAGAAAAATAGACTATGAAAGAGTTTATATGGTTGTATCACATTCGCCACACCCAATGCAAATGGCAAGCTGTAATGCCCAAGGACAGTCTTCTAAACAAACCATTAAAACTTCATAATTAAAAAGATACATACTTATAAACCCAGAATTTTTAACTTTTCCATAAGCTCCTCAAATTGTTAAAGAAAAAATAAATCAAGCTGTTGGCAGAATTTCTTAGTCATTCTATAACTTAGCCATTCTATGAATTTCTTAGTCGTTCTATTAATTAGGACGCTTTATCCCTTCATTACGCCGTGTCTTTGGCAAACAAGAAAATGGCTGACACTGCAGCTGAAAAATGTATTCTTCCAGCATGTAGGGATATTTTGTGAACAGGGTGGGATCAATTTGCTGATAAATTTTAAAACTTACCTCTCAGTGATAACACATTATCTCTTCAAATCCCTACTACTGTATAACATTTAGAAGTAATGCTTAGTACGTACTTAGAACCTCGTATAGATTTTTGAGATCCAATTTGATAAGAGCTTTTATCACAAGTCATGTAGCTCTTTTAGTTTATATCAGCTGTATGTGGAGGACTTGTAGTGTGTAATTAACTTCATGTGCTTCTGGATTATATGTCTTTACAGAATTGGAAAAGCAGACTCTCAGTCAACATAAGGTGAAAAATTGTAAAGAATGAAGCAGGCAATAGGATGGAAACACAGAATTATTAAAGCAATTAAAAGACACTCTTCGCAATATTTTGCAATCATTGTTTTTTTCTATCTTAAGGCTTTGGCATCCAAAGAAATCCACCCTTCTTCACCGACATAATGAAAAATGCAGTGAAAGTTGTCATTCATATTGAAAGCTCACCAAAGAGCAGACTTTTCAAAATATATTATTCAGAGATTGGAGGTGAACATACCCACTTACTGCATCAAACCTATTTGTTCGTTCTTGCAATGTAATACCCTAAGGAAGGACATTTCATATTGTACTAGCTGAAGCTCGATCTCATTTGGCAAATATTTTCAAAATTGACATCTAAGTATAACAGTATAACAAAAACTATGGGTGGGGTATGGGGGGAATTACATACCTCAACATGTCAAACACAACAAAGCGTTCCAAAAGCTATTATTCTTAAGGCAAAAACAGACATTTAAAAAGCATCACCTCGCAACTATCTGTTCCTAACATTCTTATAAGATGTTGAACAGAGGTTTTTCAATGAAGACAGTTTGAATGAGATAAAACTAGAGAAACTGTTGCCACCCCACTGTCTTAAACTTCTAATCACTACCTTCCAGAAGAGAAGTATTAAAGAACGTTTGGATAAAAGGTCATTTAGCTTTTCAAAACTCCTGAGTTAAACTTGGTGGCCAAAGAAGGGAATGCACCTTTTATTTTTGATTTACTCTTTAAAAAAGGATTATAAGATAGTAAGCTTAGCATAATTTTAGAGAAAAGATAAAGATTAATTTCCACTGTAAAGCATAAAAAAATGTATCATTATTATTAGGAGGATTAAAAGGAAACCATTTTTTTTGTGAGGCTGGAATTTTTATCCTTGACCCACTTAAAACTGTTGAAAAGAAACTGGCTCAACCGTGCCCTCGATGTGTGAGCAGCGTTGTATCTGTGTGCTCTGAGCCAGAATGAGCTATCTACAGGTAAGCACACTTAACTGAATTAAACGTTTCCTAATTTCCTGATTAGTTTGTCTATTTGGAGACTTCTCTATTTTGTATTAAAGTATTAATAAAAACATTTTATATTGTTATGCCTATACTTTATCATAAAATATGAGAATAAGTATTGTTCCATAAAACAATTTTATTTTTAGACATATCTCTCTGTGTCTGAGTTTGTGTTTGTGTACTAGGCTTCATGTACAATGTCCTTCTTACTACAGGTTCACTGTCATTCAAGTATGAAAAATACCAATGTAGAGAATAGTTCTCAATTTTTTTTTTTTATTCTTAAAGGTGGACACTACCGCTTCCAAATACGCTGAATGTATGGCTTTGGGTGGGGGGTATTCAGATTTTTTCTCCCTCTTCAACCCTCCAACCTGCCAACTACCAGCTCCTTAAGACTTTCCTGGAAAGAACAGCTCCCCTCTTCGACCCCCTTACCCAGTGAGCACCCGAGCATATTCCATGCTGACCCAAAAGTCGGTCCTATCCCATCTACCTTCTAGATCTCAGAAACCCCATTGGAATCTCTGATCCTCTGATGCCCATTCTCCAGTAGGGTCCCCACCACTGGTACTGATTTATCCTCTCATCTGTGCTTCTTCAATGTCATTTCAATGGAATTTGGAGAGTGAGAAGTGGTAAGTCATCTTCAAAGAGGTAAACCTTGGGTTTATATATGGTACTAGTCAAAGCTGGTGCAGGGAAGTGGGTACTCTCAAACACTATTAATAGAAAAGCAAACTGATGCAACCAAAGCAATTTAGTAACACGTATCAAGAACCTTAAAAATGTCCATCTCCTCGAATCCAATTAATCCCTTTCCAGTAATAAACTCTAAGGAAATGATCAAATGTCTAACAAAGATGTTCATTACAGAGTTATTTACAAAAAGATGGTTTTCAATTTCTTCTTAAATGTCCAACAGGGGAATTATTAAATCCCAAATTGCATATATAATAGCACATTTGTCAATAACTAAAAGTCATGTTTTTTTAAAAATATTTAATGACAAGGGAAGTGTATTAAAGGCATAAAGGAGACAAAAAAATACAGAGAATAGAATCCCAACTTTACTTTAAAAAACAAGTATGCAAATGAAGGACTGCAGAGAAAATATAGAGTAGGATCTTGATTTATATATATATGGGGGGCGTGCATGTGAGATTCACTCTTTATGTATGCTTCTTGTGGAGAGTCAGTTATATCACCCTCATCTTAATTATACCTATAACTGCATTATATAAACCATATTTGGGTTTAATTATATCATTTCCTTACACTCTGGGTAAATATCCATGGTCTACAGCTCCCTTGCTATAATTCATTTTCCCCAATTCCAGTACACATCTTCAGCTACCTCAACATATGGGAGTCTAGGTATCAAACTTGATTTTAAATACATATTAATATCTCATTAAGTTAACTATAAGCTTCAGCCATGCTACTGAATCTCAGTTTCTATGGTGTAAGCAATGCTGGACTAAACAATTATATTTTCAATGACACAGTTTGCTTAGAGAGGTTTGCCCCTTACCTGAAATCCCCTCTTACAGGCACCCTCAATCTCATGGAAGTCACGCTCTGTGCACAGAGGGCAAGCTTCAGCACTCTCCCACAGGAAATAGAATGTACATCCATCACAGGTACCCGCTGGACACTTGCTGAAATAAAACATGAAAAACAACAAAACCAACAGCTTTTGTAACACATTCAATTGAGTCCAGTCAACATTTGAATGCATGCTGCATACATACTGGGAAGCAATGCGTGGATGCTGAGGAAACACATGAAAAATAATCTAAAGGAGATAAAAACCACAACAAAATACCACTTTGCACCTACCAAGATGGTTAGAATCAAGACAACAGATATTAACAAGTGTTGTGAGGATGTGGGGAAATTGGAACCTTCACACACTGCTGATGGGAATATAAAATGGTGCAGCATTGGAGGAATCTGGCAGTTCCACACACAAACATAATTATCATATGATCCAGCAATTCCACTCCTAGGTAAATATCCAAGAGAAATGAAAATACTATGTCCATACCAAAAAACTTGTATGTGAATGTTCATAACAGCATTATTCATAATATCCAAAAGGTGGAAACAACCCAAATGTCCACCAGCAGATGAATGGATGAACAAAATGTGGTATATCCATACAATGAAATATTACTCAGCCATGAAAAGGAATGCAGTACTGATACATGCCCCAACTTGGATGAACTTCAAAAATATTATGCTTAGTGACTGAAGCCAACCAAAAATTCCACATATTGTATGGTGTTATTCAGATGAAAGTCCATAACAGGGAACTCGATTTCAACATTTGAAAGTACGTTAGTGGTTGCTCAGGATCAGGAAAGGGGCTAAGATTTAGAGAGGTAATAGCTAAAGGGTATGGGATTTCTTTGTGAAGTGATGAAAAAGTTCTAGAATTGGCTATGGTGATGGTTGCACATATCTGAATATACAATAACCACTGAACAGTACGCTTTAAATGAGTGAATTTTAATGGTCTGTGAATTATATCTCTATAAAGCTGGGGGTTTTTTAATTTAAAGAAACAGGTACACATTGTAAAGCAATTATACTTCAATAAAGATGTTTAAAAAAAAAAAAAAGAAAGAAACAGGTACAGATAATGACCAAAAAAAAAAGCTGCTGGAAAGTTTCTTGGTGAATCCTTACTGATTGAAGCAAGAAACTATTTGGAAAGATTCTAATGGGAATGACTATTTTGCTCATGAATTCATTAAAACCAGGGGAATACTGTTCCCTTAGTTTGCCTACTGCACTTCCCCTAAGTCAAGCTGTGTAAATACAGAGCATTGCCCTGAAAACCTCCTTCAGACCTCAGCTGGTGCAGAGTAGAGGTGTCCTGAAACAACTAATAGCAAAATGACAGACACACAATAATAGAGAGAATCCAAAAAACATCCCTTTTTAAGTTTTAATTTCAAATGCCTTTCTGATGATACACTACCCAAACCTTTAATTTTCAGTCTACTAGAAAGGTAAAATTTCATACTATCAGTTAACTAAATACATTCTAAGGTACCCTAATATGACCATTGAAACAAATTTACATGCCTGAAAATTGATGCATTTTTACATGTCTGTCTTTCTGAAGTGTCCGTGTACTGCAGACTAAGTGGACACGGGTGGGAGGTAAATAAAAGCAATGTTCTGTACGACATACTTCAGAAACAGAGACCCAGATGGTCAAAGCTAAGAACAATGGTGAAGAGCAACTCTTCGGAAAAATGACTTGACTCTCTTATCTGCCTTAATTTCTCTGTTTGTAAAAAGAGAGTAATAAATATATTCAGACAAAGAAGCAAAGAGAGATTTTTTTTAAAGCAAAGTACAATAGATGAAAACCATGCCACTTAAAAAATTATTCCTACCCTCTACCTTCCAGATCAGTAAAAGCAACTCAAAATTGCTCTTTTGAAAAAAATTGTGTAATCAATTAGAAAAATTCTTCAAGAACACATTACGTGCATAACAATGCTTTGCAACTTTCAAAATAATTACACTTTTCTGGTCATTTAGCAAAAATTACCAATAGGCTTTCCTGCTCAAGTCTTTCCTCCCTGAATTATTTTCTATTTTATTTTTCCAACACAGAAAAACTTTAAAAGGAGAAAAAACTGTTTATATCGGGAAGATGAAAGAGTAAGTATGCTAAAGTTTGAGAAAAAAGAACTCAACAAATGAAAAAAAGGAGAAAATTAATCAAACTGGCAAAAAGCTCTACAGAGAAGACTTGGGTTACGATTCTAACTGGACTTTCAAATGATTCTGTGTTTTCCCGTAAGTGATTCAACCTCCCTCCCCACCATATCACTTTTATAATTTGTCAAAAGCAGAATGTCTGCTATACTGCATTCATAGGGTGGTTATAAAGGATAAAATGAGAGAAAAATTTGGTAAAGTTTAAAGCACTGCAAAATATAAAAGACTATTAACAATGCACATCACTTTCTAAAGAACTGGTAGAGCCAAAGAACAAAACAAACAAACAAAAATCAAGACGTTGATATAATTTATAAAGCTGCCATTAGATGTCAAAATACTACAATGATTCAGTGCCTTTCCTTGGCAGACTTCACTTTTTAAAAGAAACTCTTAGGTTAAAAGCAGTTTAGTTTAGAATCAATTCTTTAATTCTTTTAACTCAATGAATCTGATTCTTTGTTATAAACCTAATTTTCACAGTTTGAATCAGGCCTTCCCTGGGAAATAACAAGAATGTATGAAGCAGTAATAATTTCAATAGTGCTTACATATATAAATGAAAATAGAAAAAAAGACAAAAGAAAAAAAGTAATAAGATAGATAAATCTTTTATTGCCAGATATGTGAAATACCTTTCCCCTTGCTGACCTGTGTCACCACCATCTTTTCCTCCCAACCAGCTTTTTACAGGTGTCGCTAATTGTGCTTCTATATAACTTTTGCTCTACGTGATCACCACAGAAACCAATGAGTACATGTTCAAAGAAACAAGACAAAGTTTGTACACTCTGGCATCCTCTGGCACAGGCAATGCTCTCTGACCTCCTGGTGACTCCTTTTGGCTTTGGAATCTCAGGAAGCTCAGCCTTTCTCTGCCAAGGATGCCTTGTCATTGGCAGAAACCCTTCTTGTGTAGGGTCCATAAAACACCATTGCATCTTGCTCTAATTTTGTTTGCCCTAAGGCTGAAGAGCATCAATCACTTATGACAGAGTTTGAACATAAGATACTTTGACCTAGAAGTCTTAGATCTATAAAATTTTACCAGCCTCCTGCAAAAATCTCCCTTTCTAAAGGTTCTACCCTCGGTTAACTCGCAAAAGCCAGCATCTGCTGAAGACATGGACAAACTATATTTACTGACACTACCTAGTCCCTTTTTTTTTGATTTTTAAAAACAGTTTTTTTGAGATATAGTTCAAATAGCATACAATTCATGATATAAAAGTGTACAATTCAATGGATTTTAATATATTCACAATATGTGCAACTGTCACAGTCCATTTTTAAATATTTTCAAAATGAAAATTCTTTATCCATTCATTTGTTGATGGATATTTAGGTTGGTTAGCATACTTGGCTACTGTAAAGAATACTGCCATAAAACATTAGGGTGTAGGTATCTTTTTGAATTAGTATTTTTATTTTCTTCAGATATATATCCAGGAGTTGAACTGCTGGATCATATGGTAGTTCTATTCTTAGTTTTTTGAAGAATCTCCATAATGTTCTCCACAGTGGCTGCATCTATTTACCTTCCCACCAACAGCATACTAGGGTTCCCTTTTCTCCATTCTTGCCAACATTTATTCGTGATTTTTTTAATGATGGCCACTCTGACTGGTGTGAGGTGATATCTCACAGTAGTTTTGATTTGCATTTCTCAAATAGTTAGCCATGTTGAGCATCTTCCCTGTGCCTGTTGGCCATCTGTATGACTTCTTTGGAAAAAAATGTCTATACAGGTCTTCTGTCAACTTTTAAATTGGTTTTTTTTTTTTATATTGAGTTATATGAGCTGTTCATATATTGGGGGGATTAACCCCTTATCAGGCATATCCCTTGCAAATATTTTCTCCCAGTCAGCAGGCTACCTTTTCATTTTGCTGATGGTTTCCTTGGCTGTGTCAGGCCCCAGGGCTGGGGTGTTCACTATGTGGCTCAAACAGCTCACTCCTCAGGGAGGATCTCCACGCTTCTGACGTCTCCCTCCTCTTCTGTGTCCCCTCCTAGGGGCACAGTTCCCGACCTGATCGCTTCTCTTCCCTTCCTACTCGACTCCGTGTGGATCACCTTTACAGTCCTGGTCATAGATGACTCCTCCCGCCAGGGTCCAGTTTGTTTTCGGCAAGAACTGCCCCACATGTAGATGGATTTTTGATATGTCCGTCGAGGGAGGTGAGTTCGCGTCCTCCGACTCCTCCATCCTGATCTCCTCCTCCTTCCATTTCTTGATCATAACAGGTTTTCGTTGTTTTCACTTATGACCACAGTGCTTTCATATGCCTCCTGACTTTTTAATGTTCTAAGAACATGTTTGGCTTTCATCTTTTGAGTTCTATTGCCTTTTTAATTTAACTTATATGAATTTGAAAAATATATTATCTGTCCATAAATGGTGCAGAGAAAAGAAGTACACAGACAACTCATTTAACCAATAATTATCCTCTGGCTTTTAATAACTTAAAAGGAATAGACAACTGTTTGGGCTTTAACAGTCCTTCCCCAAATACCAACAAAAACACTAGCATCCAACAGATCTAGCGACTTTGATAAACAGACTCTAAATCAGAGCCTGTGAAGAAACCCCTGGTGTGCTCGACCTCTGAACACTATCAGGACACAATTGTGAAGCACCCCTTTTGTGAGAGACAATCTCCTCAGAAGCCACACTTATAATGAAAATGAATTTGGATTTTGAAGGAGGTTTTCACAAAACGATTTTGGATTCATTTATCAACTACCCAAACAATTAAATATGGTCCTAAGTTGTAAGAAAGAGAGGAGGAGGATTTTCCTCTAACTCAGAACATTAATAAAGATGACCCTGTTTGAGGAAAGATGAGTCATTAAAAAGAAGGCACCAATAATTGGCAGATCAGTTGAGCTGTCCCCCGGATAAATGTGCTATTTGCCTCTGTTTAATGTGCTTCTTTGCAAATCTCTGCCTATAAGGAATAGGGGGAAATGACAAGATGAAAGCACGATGGCATGAAAAGAACAACAGACACAGTCAAGAAACCATTCCATCTTGACTGCACCACTCTATAGCTATGCGACCTGGGTCCTCGGTGTTTCCTACTGTATCAAGTGAATGGGTTTGATTGAAGGATCTCTAATGTGCTATGACATCTCCATTACCAGAGTAAACGTGGTTCCCTCTACCTGTTTTCGAATAAGGCTTTTTTAAAACTTTTTCAAACCTTTTTAAAACTTTGCTGTTAAAACTAACAGCAATTTCTCATGTTTTTTGAAACAGCACTTTGGACACGTGCTTAGGTCTAAATTTTTCCTAATGAAGGGAGAATCTTGGATTCCTCTAACCATGTAGGATCATGATTAGGGGTTTGGAAAGCCTTTTAGGCAGAAGCTGGAGAGGCATCTATTTACGGATATTAGTGGTCGATTGTGTTCGCAATTTATTCTTTGGCCAAAGTACAAACTGCAGTAGATAATCTCAGAAGTCCACTCCGACTCTGATTTCATCTGCCACAGACATCATGCTGTTAAGTTTTAATTGAAAATGTCTCACACCCTCCAGACACTTTGTGGAATTAGAAACCAACTGCATTTGCCAGACCAAACAGACAGACTGGTGTTTTCAACTGCTGTTTAGTAGGCGGCCCAGAATATTTGCCGCTCCTTCTGCACTGCATGTGAGATGCACGGAGATCACACAGTTCCCTTTTTCTTCTGCCCCTTTCACTTTCTGTAAAGACATTCTCAATGATATTTTCCCTGGTCACCAAGACACAGAGCCCCGGCCAACATTACTACTGCTAAAGTCGCCTTTGCCTGGTTTGCCAAGATTCTTGGCCAAGAGAGAATTCCAGGGGATGGCATCCCTTCCGAACTGCCAAGGACTCCTATAGTGACTTCCTGGTCAGCACATGAGACTTCCGCAAGGCAACTGCCTGGTTAGCACCTTTCTTTCTCTCCTGGAGAACTTAAAGCTCAAAAAAGAAAGATGCAAATTAAGTCCTCTTCAAAAGTAACCTAAGTAAATTTGGCTCTGTTAACATTTCTTTACTGTTAGTAGGAAATCTTTATTCAGCCCTACAGCTTAAAGAAAAAAAAAAAAATTCTAATTATTTCCGGACAAGCTGCTGTTTCTCAAGTTCTGATCCTGATCCCAGAGCTCCCCCTTGTGCCCTGACGGAAATCGATTCAAGAAAGAACGAAAAAAGTGAGAGAGTGGCATGGACACATATACACTACCAAATGTAAAATAGATAGCTAGTGGGAAGCAGCCGCATAGCACAGGGAGATCAGCTCGGTGCTTTGTGACCACCTAGAGGGGTGGGAGAGGGAGGGTGGGAGGGAGGGAGACGCAAGAAGGAAGAGATATGGGAACATATGTATACGTATAGCTGATTCACTTTGTTGTAAAGCAGAAACTAACACACCATTGTAAAGCAATTACACTCCAATAAAGATGTTTAAAAAAGAAAAGAAAAAAAAGAACGAAAGGCCAGCACATCTAGCTTGTGGGGTTGAAAGAATTCCCTAGAGCCATGGTCCTCAGACTTCAGTGTGCATCATAATTATAACCAGAGTTTCATCAAAATATGGGTGAAGGCATCCACCCTGTAGACCACGACCTCTTAATTTAGCTTTTCAGAAAACTAAAATGCAAAACAACATGTGAGAATCTATGTCAGAAAACAAAAAAGTCAAATCTCCAAAATGGGGGTTAAGACCAATGGTTCTCAAATTTTAATATGTATCAGAATTGTCTTGTGTTTTTATAAATATTCCTGTTCCAAACACTCGGAAATTCTTTAGGTTTCAGGGAAGGCCTAGAAATAAGTTTTAAAATAGACACCCCACTCTGATGTTTTTGCAAAAATGTTCCTATAAAAGGGTTTCATTTTCAAGGAATTCATGGAAAAGACTCTGACAAGTACAGGTTTCTGGTAACTGACTGTACTGCTGAACTGAATGAATAAGCATTTTCAGAACTCTAGTGGAAAACTGATGAATTCATAAAAGTGCTAACAAAAGATCAAGATGAAAAAAAAAATTAACTACATGGGACTGAGTGAACTGATGAGGATGATTATAATTTTTGTGACTTTCTGTTTGAATAAAATAAAAAGTGTGAGCTAAAGTATTAAAATGATTGATTAAGAAACAATTAAGAAAACGGTCATAGGAACATACATTTCGATAATTACCTTAAACGTGAATGGATTAAATGCTCCAACCAAAAGACACAGGCTTGCTGAATGGATACAAAAACAAGACCCATATATATGCTGTCTACAAGAAACCCACTTTAGACCTAGGGACACATACAGGCTGAAAGTGAGGGGATGGAAAAAGATACTCCATGCAAAAGGAAATCAAAAGAAAGCTGGAGTAGCTATACTCATATCAGATAAAATAGACTTTAAAATAAAGAATGTTACAAGAGACAAGGAAGGACACTACATAATGATCAAGGTATCAATCCAAGAAGAAGATATAACAATTATAAACATATATGCACCCAACATAGGAGCACCTCAATACATAAGGCAACTGCTAACAGCTATAAAAGAGGAAATCGACAGTAACACAATAATAGTGGGGGACTTTAACACCTCACTTACACCAATGGACAGATCATGCAAAATGAAAATAAATAAGGAAACAGAAGCTTTAAATGACACAATAGACCAGTTAGATTTCATTGATATTTATAGGACATTCCATCCAAAAACAGCAGATTACACATCCTTCTCAAGTGTGCATGGAACATTCTCCAGGATAGATCATATCTTGGGTCACAAATCAAGCCTCAGTAAATTTAAGAAAATTGAAATCATATCAAGCATCTTTTCTGACCATAATGCTACGAGATTAGAAATGAATTACAGGGAAAAAAACCGAAAAAACACAAACACATGGAGGCTAAACAATACGTTACTAAATAACCAAGAGATCACTGAAGAAATCAAAGAGGATATCAAAAAATACCTAGACACAAATGACAATGAAAACACGATGACCCAAAACCTATGGGATGCAGCAAAAGCAGTTCTAAGAGGGAAGTTTATAGCTATACAAGCCTACCTAAAGAAACAAGAAAAATCTCAAGTAAACAATCTAACCTTACACCTAAAGAAACTAGAGAAAGAAGAACAAACAAAACCCAAAGTTAGCAGAAGGAAAGAAATCATAAAGATCAGAGCAGAAATAAATGAAATAGAAACAAAGAAAACAATAGCAAAGATCAATAAAACTAAAAGTTGGTTCTTTGAGAAGATAAACAAAATTGATAAGCCATTAGCCAGACTCATCAAGAAAAAGAGGGAGAGGACTCAAATCAATAAAATCAGAAATGAAAAAGGAGAAGTTACAACAGACACTGCAGAAATACAAAGCATCCTAAGAGACTACTACAAGCAACTCTATGCCAATAAAATGGACAACCTGGAAGAAATGGACAAATTCTTTAAAAGGTATAACCTTCCAAGACTGAACCAGGAAGAAACAGAAAATATGAACAGACCAATCACAAGTAATGAAATTGAAACTGTGATTAAAAATCTTCCAACAAACAAAAGTCCAGGACCAGATGGCTTCACAGGTGAATTCTATCAAACATTTAGAGAAGAGCTAACACCTATCCTTCTCAAACTCTTCCAAAAAATTGCAGAGGAACACTCCCAAACTCATT
Organism: Balaenoptera acutorostrata; assembly: GCF_949987535.1. Classification (NCBI taxonomy): domain Eukaryota; kingdom Metazoa; phylum Chordata; class Mammalia; order Artiodactyla; family Balaenopteridae; genus Balaenoptera; species Balaenoptera acutorostrata. The sequence continues at coordinate 78,886,602 of NC_080070.1, read as the reverse complement.
CTATGAGGCCACCATCACCCTGATACCAAAACCAGACAAAGACACTACAAAAAAAGAAAATTACAGACCAATATCACTGATGAATATAGATGCAAAAATCCTCAACAAAATACTAGCAAACAGAATCCAACAACACATTAAAAGGATCATACACCACGATCAAGTGGGATTTATCCCAGAGATGCAAGGATTCTTCAATATATGCAAATCAATCAATGTGATACACCATATTAACAAGTTGAAGAATAAAAACCATATGATCATCTCAATAGATGCAGAAAAAGCTTTTGACAAAATTCAACACTGATTTATGATAAAAACTCTCCAGAAAGTGGGCATAGAGGGAAACTACCTCAACATAATAAAGGCCATATATGACAAACCCACAGCAAACATCATTCTCAACAGTGAAAAACTGAAAGCATTTCCTCTAAGATCAGGAACGAGACAAGAATGTCCACTCTCACCACTATTATTCAACATAGTTCTGGAAGTCCTAGCCACGGCAATCAGAGAAGAAAAGAAATAAAAGGAATACAAATTGGAAAAGAAGAAGTAAAACTGTCACTGTTTGCAGATGACATGATACTATACATAGAGAATCCTAAAACTGCCACCAGAAAACTGCTAGAGCTAATTAATGAATACGGTAAAGTTGCAGGATACAAAATTAATGCACAGAAATCTCTTGCATTCCTATACACTAATGATGAAAAATCTGAAAGAGAAATTATGGAAACACTCCCATTTACCATTGCAACAAAAAGAATAAAACACCTAGGAATAAACCTACCTAGGGAGACAAAAGACCTGTATGCAGAAAACTATAAGACACTGATGAAAGAAATTAAAGATGATACCAACAGATGGAGAGATATACCATGTTCTTGGATTGGAAGAATCAACATTGTGAAAATGACTATACTACCCAAAGCAATCTACAGATTCAACGCAATCCCTATCAAATTACCAATGGCATTTTTTAAGGAACTAGAACAAATCATCTTAAAATTTGTATGGAGACACAAAAGACCCCAAATAGCCAAAGCAGTCTTGAGGAGAAAAAACGGAGCTGGAGGAATCAGACTCCCTGACTTCAGACTATACTACAAAGCTACAGTAATCAAGACAATATGGTACTGGCACAAAAACAGAAATATAGATCAATGGAACAAGATAGAAAGCCCAGAGATAAATCCATGCTATGGTCAACTAAGCTATGACAAAGGAGGCAAAGATATACAATGGAGAAAAGACAGTCTCTTCAATAAGTGGTGCTGGGAAAACTGGACAGCTACATGTAAAAGAATGAAATTAGAATACTCCCTAACACCATACACAAAAATAAACTCAAAATGGATTAGAGACCTAAATATAAGACTGGACACTATAAAACTCTTAGAGGAAAACATAGGAAGAACCCTTTTTGACATAAATCACAGCAAGATCTTTTTTGAACCACCTCCTAGAGTAATGGAAATAAAAACAAAAATAAACAAATGGGACCTAATGAAACTTCAAAGCTTTTGCACAGCAAAGGAAATCATAAACAAGACAAAAAGACAACCCTCAGAATGGGAGAAAATATTTGCAAATGAAGCAACTGACAAAGTATTAATCTCCAAAATATATAATCAGCTCATTCAGCTCAATATTAAAGAAACAAACACCCTAATCCAAAAATGGGCAGAAGACCTAAACAGACATTTCTCCAAAGAAGACATACAGACGGCCATGAAGCACATGAAAAGATGCTCAACATCATTAATTATTAGAGAAATGCAAATCAAAACTACAATGAGGTATCACCTCACACCAGTTAGAATGGGCATCATCAGAAAATCTACAAACAACAAATGCTGGAGAGGGTGTGGAGAAAAGGGAACCCTCTTGCACTGTTGGTGGGAATGTAAATTGACACAGCCACTATGGAGAGCAGTATGGAGGTTCCTTAAAAAACTAAAAATAGATTACCATATGACCCAGCAATCCCACTGCTGGGCATATACCCAGAGAAAACCGTAATTCAAAAAGACACATGCACCCGAATGTTCATTGCAGCACTATTTACAATAGCCAGGTCATGGAAGCAACCTAAATGCCCATCAACAGACCAATGGATAAAGAAGATGTGGTACATATATACAATGGAATATTACTCAGCCATAAAAAAGAACGAAATTGAGTCATTTGTTGAGACGTGGATGGATCTAGAGACTGTCATACAGAGTGAAGTAAATCAGAAAGAGAAAAACAAATATCATATATTAACGCATGTATGTGGAACCTAGAAAAATGGTACAGATGAACCGGGTTGCAGGGCAGAAGTTGAGACACAGATGTAGAGAAGAAACGTATGGACACCAAGGGGGGAAAACTGTGGTGGGGTGGGGATGGTGGTGTGCTGAATTGGGCGATTGGGATTGACATGTATAAAGTGATGTGTATAAAACTGATGACTGATTAAAAAAAAAAAAGGCAAAAAAAAAAGTGTGAGCTAAAGCATTAAAATGATTGATTGCTTTAAATAAATAAATAAGAATAAATTTTAAAATGAAAAATGAAAAAAAAATAGACACCCCAAGGTATTCTGCTGCATATGATCTTGGGAAACCCTTGCAAAGACAGTCAAGTAGAAAAAACTGCCTGAGGTCAAAGGAGGAACTTACCTTCTCCTCTCCTCACAAGGAAAAAAATTAGTTTCTAGATGCCGTCATTTAACATCATGAGACTATTACTTTCTTATTACGTTAAAACATCAGAATCCACCTTGGGAGAGTTAGAGTGATACATTTTCTAAAGGACAGAGCTAGTCTTCAGTAACATTATCTGCTTAAGTCATAGAGGCTCCTGGAGGAGGCTTGAGAAGTCATCCAGGTGGACTCCAGAGAAGTGAGTTGCTAGGTCCGAGAAAGGACCTCAGAAGTGCTACAGTAAATAAAACAAGCCTCTGATCTCGAAGTCATATGGTGGGATATCAGAGCATAGTGAAAGAATCTCTGGATACACCTTCTCATAAAGAAAGTGTGCTTGCTCCCAGCACTCCAGCGTGAACACCGGCACAGGGATTCTCCACCACACGATGCTCTTGAGCACCAGACTCCCTCTGTTTCTTTCACTGATGTCCATTACCTTTCATTACGTACTGTGCTCATCACATTCTTCTCTCACCTTGAAAAGGTGAGGAGAAAAATTAATACATACATCTACGAGAACCAGAGTAACAGCGTTGCTAAGAGGTGAATGCTACTATGCCTTTATGCACAGAAATGAGCCCCAAATACTACGTTATCACTGTAATTATTTTTAAGATGCCCAAGTAACGGGAGCAATGCTTAGACCACTGATTTCCAATCCTGATGTAACATACGCAGGATAGCTTAAAATCTCACAAAAGGTTACGGTGAAACTATCAAAAACAAAATTAAGTCAATCATTTTTTTAAAGATAAATTTTTGCTAGCTTGATGGAGAAAAATGTGCAAATCAAATTATAATCCAAAGGTACCTTAACCCTAAAAAGATTAGAAATAAATAATCTACATAATACTAAACAATGAATAACTATAAAAAATAAAAATCAGGAGACATTTAAGCTTCACTCATGCCATGAAAACAGTCTTTAAGTTTACAGTTTTGAGTCCATGAAATTGCTTCTTTTCTCCTACTGTTCCCACCCAAAGTGGCTGTATTAATCAGATCTAGACTGTGGACACCTGTTGCCTCGATGCCAATCAGTTAAATGTATTGTATTATGTATTGTAGAGGTCAGACTCTACCTTGGTGATTTCGCCACCAGTGATCAGAAAATTGAAGAGTTGGAAATGCATCTAACCTGACCCTCATCCCCTTAGAGAGAAAGAAACTATGGTGCACAGGTTAGACTGCTGAATCTAAAATCTAGATTCTAGATCACCCAGATGGTCCATTGCTGGTGAAGAACTATAATCCAGGGAAGTTCCTAATCCAGCTCTCAAGAAAGTAGAGGCTAGACAGTAAGACTCAATCCAAGGATACAAACAATATAGTTATATATTACTTAAATAATTTTCAAGACAATTTGACACTCAGGCAAACCAGACGAGAATATGTCATTGAGGAGACCAGGAATTGTTGAGATTGGCAAAGGCCTATACCTCTTAATAGGCACCCAGCACGTCTGTACAACAAAAATCTACAGATTCTTTGTTCCCTTTCTGCTTTATATCCATAGAGAACGTGTTTTAAAATAGTAAGATTCTGGAGAGTTTTTCTTCCTAATAAATATAAATATGGACGAATCATATAGAAATAAGACTACCTGGGTACTGAAATGGTTCCAGCTCCTGGTTTAGCAGGATTACACCTCATTTTCACAGCAGTTGATCGGCCTTTAACACAAGAGGTTGTAGTTGTAGAAGACCTATTGGAAGGGAAATGCTATTTCACAAAACAGATATGACACACATTTCAAAGACAAAAATATCCCGTGTATAATTGCTCCTATGCTGTATGAATAAACGAGAAAATGTATCAAAGTTTGCTAATTTAGAATTTTAATACATATTGAGTTCATTTACTTTCACTGCCTATGAAAAGCTGACTGCTCCCCAGGTAAAGTCATATGCTATCATCAAAGGATTTAAAGCTATTGTAATTATAATCAAAATTAGAATCAAAAGAATTTTTTAAGAGATGAGAGGTCATAGCGACTTAGGCTGATGTTTTGATGTGTGAATTACAAACAACTACTGCCTAGACAATGAAGTAGTCTCTTTATTGCCTAATTTAGAAGATTACATATATGAGAAAAATTACATAATGCTTTCTAAATATTCCCTGTTTCCTATTTTTTACTAAGTCTTTCACTTACGAACCAATTACTGACTATCTAGGTATAAGCTACTATGCTAGGCACCCTGAAGTGACGTCCTTATGATTAAGAAAACAGTCAAGAGAAGCAGCATGTTCACTCACTTATAAAAGAAATGCACATCTGGTATTTGGCTTGGTGAAACTGGGAACATATCTTCTTTTATATTAATATTTTGCAATGTGGTTTCAACTGTCACTCCTAGACGAGAATAAAAAGGAAACTATTAAGCAATATGGGAAAATGAGGCTTATTTAGTCTCTGTATATCTAAATAGAAAATAGCTTTACTTTGATGCTGTCATTTTACCAGAAATATCCTCTTAAATTAATGCATTCTTGGTAAGAACAATAAACTTTACAAAGTTTCCAGAATAGAAAATAAAAGATTCTACTCCCTAGTTTTGCAATTTTGCTTAAGTCACTTCACTTCCCTGATTCTTATGTCTTGAATTTGTAAAATGCATGCAATAATTTAGATGAACTTCACCGTCCCTTCTAGTTCTAACATTTCAACAATCTACTATTATCATTCTCAGCCTCTTGTGAGTTGTGTCAAATGAGCTGGGCTACTTTGCTAATGCAGCTTTTCATTCATTCACATTCATTATAGACACAACTGACAAAACAAAATTTTTTGTGCCCTAATAATTTCCAGAAAAAAAACTCCAAAATTTGTTTAATCTAGGAGTAAGGCATTCCCCACCCATCCACCCCAGGCAAAATGATAGCAGAGCCAAAATGCAAGCAATAACAGCAACCTTTGCTCTAACAAAGTTCTGATGCTGAGCACAAACTCAGTACCTGTCCTTGGTGCTGAAAATGATAGTTAAGTTCCCCTGGAGTCTCTCACGATGGTTCTCAAATCTGGCTGCAGATTAGAATCATCTAAGAAGCTTGTTACATTGTTAGATTATCATATGCCTTGTTAGATCCCTAATCCCTACCCCAGATAGTTTAATGAACTTGATCCTTAGGAATTACTAATTAGGGACCTGAATTATTCTTAAAGCTTCCCTAAACTTTCTAGACTCAGAAAGACAGGAGGGACAGATGGGGAATAAAACTCAGCACATTCACTCTTGCTGTGTGTCACCAGATTACTTCTGGTATGAGAAGAGATGATGAAAACTGGTGGCAAATGTTATGATTTAGGTTTATATTGTATTTGTTTACTCTTCTTTTGTTCACAGTTTGGGGAGATTATTTTGCTTCATAAACTCCTAGAGAATCTGATGAAAGGCACAGGCTCTCAGAAAACAACGTATCACACAAGTTAATACATAAATTCAGAAGCTTCTTGTATTCCCTGAGAACGATCAAAAGACCTCACTCGCAGGGGCTTTTTAACCATGTTATAAAGTGATGGTTTAGAATTACCTGTAGGTTTTAATCATCGATGGTAAGCACCAATGCAATGACAAGTTATCAGTACCATAATTTTAGAACAAATGCATGCATGCATATACGAACCAAATTAAACTTACCTAAAAATGTATCTGCCAGAATGATGGATTGTGATGATAAGGCTGCTCGGAAGCCCTTACTTTCAGACGGAATAATAGTTGACTGACACACAAATGCTCCTACCAAATTCGTGTAATCATCTGACCCTGCCACCACTTCCTTTACTGTGAAGTCTGTTATATTGTTGGTGCAGAGAGCCAACTTCTTCCCCTAGGGAAATAAAGTCATAAAGAGGTTTCACTGAAGGTCAGTCTCTAAACTGGATCCCAGGTAGCTAGTGACTCTAGCAGAGCAGTGGCCCTCTCCTCACCACAATTCTGATTTACTTGATCGGGTGTGGGCCCAGGCGCCAGTACTTTTTAAAAGCTCTTGAGACAATTCCAATGTTCAACCGGAGTTGAACTGAAGTTATAATGAAGTGATAATGAGAGTCACTGAAGTTATAATGAATACAGTAATTCAAGGCTGCACTGCTCCCCCAACTACAGGCATCATTTGTGCTGGATGAAAGCCATCTGAGTTAAGGAAATATAAGTCATCTGTGAAGCCTTCAATTCTTAGGACAACAATGTTCATAAAGAGACGAGAAAACTGCTGGTGAAGGTTTTAATGCCAAGAAAAAGGACTTGCTCTTCCTTCTCCTGTATAGGCCTGTGTTTGGCCGAAAAGTAATGTCAAGGCTGAAAAAGAAAACATAAAAGCCTAGGACAACAACTGAAGAGTTGGTCACTACAAGTGTCTTTATTCACCTACTCTTAGACTCAATGATGTGGATCTGCTCAAGTACACACTATGTTGAAGGGAATACAGGAGCTTACTTTTTTAATCATTTGGAGGGTAGTGAGAAGATATAACTTATAAAATGGTTTGACTCTTATTTTTTTTAACATGGTATGTCTAAATATACTACAGTCCCACGGCAAAGGACTATACCTTACTCTACAATTTCTATGAAGAAATATATAATGAAAAACAGAAACACTGTTTTATTGGTCTCAGATGTAGAGTGTGCACAGATGGGCACAAAGAAAAGAACAAAGATTTCTCTTCCTTAATGCAGCGAGCAATCCTAACCTATAAAATGTTCTCCCTCCACCAAGCCTGCTCACCACATTACAGGTGCAACATATTGTTACGAAGCTTAAATTAAACTCTTGACGTCAGACAAGAGAAGAACAAGGAAAAAGAGAAGAGAGACACTACTGAGGAAAAGAAGAGGAAAACAACAGTAAGAGGAAAGGAATGCGAATAAAGAGGAAAAAAGGAGAAGAGAGAAGAGGAAAGCAAAGACAGTGGTAACACAGGAATGAGACTGAGAAGAAGTGTGATATACAGTGGAATTAATCTTATTCACTGCTTTACACAGCATTTAACCGAACAGGCATTTAATTTTTTTTTTTAATTGAGTGAACCGAGTGACTGATCAATCGGGTGAGTGTACGGGATCACCCCATGTAAAATCAGGACAGGACAAATGTCATACCATGTAAAATGTATAGATCTTTTTGTTTGAGAATTTCTGTAGCCATGAGACATCTTTTTATTTCCCTTGCACAACCTTTGGCACAGCATCTCATAACGGAGACCATTAGAGACATAGGAGTTAAAACGGAAAGGGAGGGGCTTCCCTGGTGGCGCAGTGGTTAAGAATCCGCCTGCTAATGCAGGGGACACGGGTTCGAGCCCTGGTCCGGGAAGATCCTGCATGCCGCGGAGCAACTAAGCCCGTGAGCCACAACTACTGAGCCTGCGCTCTAGAGCCTGGGAGCCACTCGCCGCAACTAGAGAAAGCCCACGTGCAGCAACAAAGACCCAATGCAGCCAAAAATAAATAAATAAATATATTTTAAAAAAACGGAAAGGGACACGGAGGAAAGGCCTTAGTACATTTTCACCTTTGCTAACGGGGAATACACACACATACACCCCAACCCCGACCTTCTATGCCCACAAAAATATTGGACATGCAGTCCTGTAACTCTCCCATTACCAGTAACCATTCACGTTCTGCTTCTTCCCAAAGAAAATTAAATCCCATTATTTATTAGCAGAGGCTACCTCATCAACTGGCACTTGTCCCCTGCTTACGTCCTTTTTATTTTTGGACAAACTTCCTCTGAAAAGTCCTTTCTTTTTAAAACACAAACTTGACCATATAAGCAACAGTCAGACTTTCTCAAACCTTAACTTCCTGCCTAAAAAATAGGTGGGATTGACAAGCCTGACCCACTTTTACAGAAATGAAAGATCCTCAAAGCCCTTGCTCCGTAGCTCCAAGCTTTGGGGGTTCAACTGACTGGATAGGTGCTTTGATGGACTGAGAACCAGACAAGGTTGCCCCTGGTGGAGAAAACGTTGGTGGTGCCAATGTGCTAGGAAGCAACAGAGGATTTAAGCCGTCAAAGCTCAGTTTCTGACATTTTGTTGTTAGTTTCCATAGAGATTTTATTGGTCCATCAACACAGAAAATAACTCAGTCAGAGCTGAAACATAGCTCCGTCTCACCCCGCCAGCCAGAACTCACCTCATGCCCACATAAACTGATATTGAAGAAATGGAAGTATTTTGTTCCTTTGGAGGTAAAGCTGGGACCATTCATTAAGGAGCCCACACTGCTGAGGTTGCTGAAGTCATAGTGCAAACTCTGATTTTCTTTTTCGTGGTAGAAAAAGCAGTCACTGTAGCAAACTGAGTGGTCCTTTGATTAAAGATTAAGAAATGTAAAAAACAAAAGAAAACAAAGCAAAAACAATATGGCAGGAAAGAAAGCATTAGCTGCTATGAAAAAATGTGTTTCCAGAAAGTTCTAGGTTTAAAAACTATTTCAGTAATTTTGTCTTAGTTATGGTATATTTTACCACACTGATATAGAAAATTTCTAAACTCTAGATTTCTCTAGGCAAAGTTCAGAAGTGTTAGAATTTTTTAACAGAGTAAAGTTATTCTAAGATTAGTTTCTTATAGAAAGGTACTTTAATAAATAGCCAAAATGTCCTGTTATGCCAGTTTAAACAGACATTAAACTATTTTTTCCTTCACTCATAATATAGCATCAATCTTGACCCTTAAAATGTTATGAGATATTCTTGCTGTTCTCCATATACACCTACAGCCTACATATAGTGAGGTACCTTACTTGCTCTACCTTAATGGAATACACAAGAAATCAGTTTTAATATTTTTGGAAAGCATTCTTATTTGGATGCTCTTCTTAATATTTTATGCCCCCAGTAATTAGCACTTTCATGGCACATATTAAGTGCTCAATGGATGTAAGATGAGGTAAAATAAGAAAGGGAATGAAAAAGCCATTCAAAAATTAAAATAGCAACTTCATAGTTCCTGGAGAAACATTAAGAGGAACCTTTGAGTTTGTCTATTAAAATATGCTTTCCTGGGGATAACTGAAATACAGACCCACTTACCTGAGTGCTTCTACTGCCAGGCCCACATAGAATACAAGCCTCCTTGCCATAGACCTGACGTACGGACAGGTAGGTGTCAGGTGGACACTCCCTGCACTGGTTGGTTTCTTTCTCAATGTAGTGGCCTGGGGGGCAGGGGACACACGATGAGCCCAACTGTTCAGAACCGAGGGCACAGGCACGGCATGAGGACGCCACCCCATCAACTGCATTAGTGGCAGTGATAGAATAAATCTTCACCATGTCATTGATGAACCGTCTATTCTAAAAAGAGAGCAGAAAGTAATGACTTCTGCCTTGGCGCTTAGTTGTACAACCAGATTGTTTTATGTTTGTATCACCAAAATAACTAAGCAAAGTGTCCCAGCCAGTGGATTAATAGTATTCCTTTTTGGTACTTTAAAAAAAAAAAATATATATATATATATATATATATATATATATATATATTAAATCTTAACACTAGAAACTCATTTCCACAGTAATGGAGTTCCAGGAATTTTGCCATGAAATTATGAAATTATGTCATAATGGGTAAAAATTCAGGCATATGTATAGACTTGATGTCTGGAAAAACCAATATGATTTAACAAAAGAGCAACCTTATCTCACATCACTGTTTATTCAGACATAAGCCTAAATGTCATGATACAATATGTTGTTTGCAGTGTGGCAATGTGGAAAAGACTTGGACCAGGGATTAAAAAGTCCTCACCCAAACACTAACTGTGTGATAGTGATGCAATCATATTACTTCTTTGGGCTTTTTTCCTCCCTCTCTAGCGCTTTCCTTAACCAACATACTCTGATTTCTACTGGATGCATAACAGAGAGTAAAAACCTGGGTCTTACTATACTTTTCTTTCTTGTGACACTGAGTCAGTTAAGGTCTAGTTTTCATCAAGCAGTGAGCACGCACCACTGCCATCAGTAGAGAGCAGCTCCTTAATGCTTTCTGTCTGGGGCAAAGACAAAAGGGAGGCAAGGAAGCCTTCCACAGCGTGTTCACACCCCACAAGGTGGGAATCTGAGCACGCATAACGAGCAACTGGAGTCAAGTGAAACCTGGGGAAAGGGTTCTCCAGTGAAAACCTGAAGAGAAAAGAGAAAATGCCCTACATTTGCCACCACAATGTTAAGGCAGTGTCTTAAACTGTGATTTACCTTGTTTTCACCCTGGGAAGGTCACAGCAATGGAGATCCACAATAACATGTAATTGAAGCATATAATGGAAAATACTTAGCGGAGGATTAAGGTCTATTCTACCAGGGAAAGTAAAAGAGAATAGTTCTGTGTGTTAACCCAACACTGTGTACATACACACTCTCCAAGCTATAAAAGGAGACAGTCATTACTGTAATGAAGTAATAAACCAACATCAGATAATGCCTCCTGGACAAATGTCAGATCATTCAGATGAAGGGGAAGAAAGTCACCACCTTCCCAAAGTCTCAGAAAGCTTTAAAAGTAAGTTTTTAAATAACTACAAAATAAGATTTTCTTTCTCTTAAGCTTTTACCAACTATATTTGTTCAAAGTGTAGAACAATTCAAAGATACATTGTGTTATTCCATTTCATACATTCTTGCTCTCAAAACACAAACCAAAAAAAAATACCATTTTTATACCAATTTACTCCATAACCAAATGATTGATTCTACATCAGTAAAAAGCTAAGCCTTTGAGTGATTCTACCTCAGTAAAAACCTAAGCCTTTTCCTCCAGGAGATTTGAGTGATCACTTTGTACAAATCTCCACAGGGAGAATCATCTTTGTGGCTTTTTTTTTTTTTTTAAGTGCTTGGAACTTACATCTTGACCCTGATTGGTCCTCTGAAATGCCCACGTAAATGTAAATGTGGCATTCTTGAAGATGACATGGGTGTAAGCTTGTTTTTCTTTGGTTCCACCCCATGATTCGACCACGTTGGTACTTTTTCTATTAATATCCTAAAATATAGTAGAAAAAATACATACAAAAAAGCACCAACTCAGTATTAATATACATGTATATACATTACAACCATATGTTTGTATTTACAGTAAACCCTACAGCATTCAGGAATATTTATCTGCAGAGCATGTAACCCTAAAACCCTCAAAAACTTCCCTTCAAGTCTACACAAGCACTTACTAGCTTAGTAATCACAATGTATCAACCACGTCGCCAATATAACGTGAAAGAGGACTCAAATCATAGTTATATTTAAGGAATTTTTCTGTTGGAGGGAGGGGTGGTGTGTGTGTGTATGTGTATGACTCCAGCTTAGGAAATATATGCAGAAAGGGAAACATAATTCCTCCAACTTCTGACAGTAAACTTCTAGGATCCTCATAAAATGACAAGAATTTCTTTCCATCTTTTATCTTTTCCCTTGAGGGATTCTGATAGGCGGCTCTTACACAGGAATTCTAAATTCTCCCTGAATTATACTTGCAATTTCCAGTGCAGATTAACTAGTCTGTTATTTTATGTTCATGCAATCTTCTTTTGCTTATACCTGAATTCCAAGAAGATTAATTTGTGTAACATTTTATTTCTGATTTCCTTAGCTAAATTCAATATTTAGAATATTATATAAATGCGTGACATTCCACCAATATTATGTCATTAACATGGTCAGAAAGCAAATGCAATAAGTAAAGCAAATAATGTAATACACATCTAATTTATTGGAAATGAAAAACCAAGACTAACTCTGAATTTTCTAATTAGTCTTCCCTGCAGAAACCCTAATAGATGACTTAGGAATCTGGATAGGTTTTTGTTAGTTATCCGAGATGTTGATAATACAGTGGCATGGCTCAAGACATGTCTCTTTCTTTCTATGATACAAACGCTGACGACAAGCATGTTATAAAGTAATCAGATATGCTATAAAGATATGCGTCTTGAGTTCACACCACAAGTAGGAACAACAGAGTATGCCTGTCATACGTTACAGAATTCCCCACATTACCAAACAACCAAATAATCACACATGCCACTTCCTAAATGGAGCTCATAATATACAGACAATGCTTTGCTGAACACTTTCTGGATGTTTACTCCCATAATAAATGGAACATACTGCATTACTGCAAATAATACTGCCTTACCTTTGTAAAACACTACATGATTTTGAAAGCATTTTGATGTGTTATTTAGGTGATGATATCTCAAAAATTGCTGTGCAGGAATCAAATCACAGAGTAAAGAAAACTAACGGATCCAGCTATGAGCAAAAAACTCTTAAGACTGATTTTACCAAAATAAATATCCATGATCCCTACCCTCAGGATTGCTAGATCAACAGAGAGAGACAAATATATGAATACATTCACATAATTAAAGTAGGGTTTTCTCAAAGGGTTTTAGGAGCACACTGGAGAGAGTGGTTCACTTTACTTAAAGGAATAAGAGAGAGCTTCCCAGAAAAGGTGAGGTTTGAGCTGCCCTCGAAGTATGAACGGGAGTTCACCAGACAAAAGAGCAAAATGAAGCAAGTCATTCTAGCTTAGAGTGTGCCAAGGCATGAGAAGTGAACAAGTACAGAGTGTTCCGCTAACAAATTCAGGGTGTCTAAAGAGGGGTGAGTGGTAACAGCAGTTCGGTAACAGAGGCTGAGCAAAGAGTACAAAAAGCCATACAGATGCCATGCTAAGGAATTTTAAGTGTATTCATAGGCTATTGGTTCTCAAACTTTAGTGCATATCAGAACCAACCTCAAGGCTTGCTAAAATACAAAATGCTGGGCCCTATCACCAGAGCGTCTCATTAAGACTAGGAAGGGGCTCAGAAATGTGCATTTCTAACAAGTTCCCAGACGATGCCGGTCCACGAACCACACTTTGAGAACCACTGCCACAGGCAATAAAAAGCCACTAAGGGTGAGGGGGTAGATTTGTTGTGGCTGCTTCTACTATTGTTTTTATGTTTATAAAGATAAGTTTGACAACAGCATTTATGAGAGGATGGGGATGAGAAGAATAGATAGAGACTACTGCTGAGAGATAATGCGAGTCCGAATTGTCAGTAATGGCACTCAGTATGAAGAGGAACTAATACACTGAAGAAATAAGGAGGGAGAGCTAAGAGAACTGAAGACTTCTTGGTTATTTGTGGTGTCATAGATATAGATGTGTTGAAGATTATTCATCTTCTTTGACTACCACCAAGTCCTTTTTTTTTTTTTTTTTCAGAATGAAATAGTCTGCCTTCATTTAAGCTATTAGTAATCATGAATAAATATTTAAATCTCCATATATCTTGTATATCATGGAGGAAACTGTTAATGGACTGTTAACTAGCTACTAAAGGATTGTTGGAAAAAAACTAAAACAAATCATGTCTATGAAGTCACCACTTAATTATAACATTAAAGTCTTAGCCAACAACCTTCTAACACCTCCCTGGGGTCTTAAGTAAATCCTGTGTTACTACTTTTTCTCAAGCTATTAGTTGAGATTTATAGGACATCTAGGAAAAAATGGGGAAAATTATGACATGTACATAGTAAAATCCTTTGTCTACATTTATTTACTTAACAAAGAAGAGTGTTATTTTTCCCAAAGCTCTCCACCTCCACTGTTTTGTGCCCTCACTTATTAATACATGCTTTTCCCTCCTGATGGTTTGAATTGCTGAATGGTTACTCGGGGAGAATTTTCACTCTGCGGGCGGCATATTTTTTTGAAGGAATTTTCTACGGGATTAATATTTCCTGGCTTCTGTCTGTCACCCAGGCCCCGTCACTCAGTTCTCTCCACAAGGAATATACACTTTCTTTGTGGACTTCACCACACAATGTTTAATGAGTTCCTCGATATAATGTTTTTGGAAGACCCTAAAAATGGGAAGAAAAATGGGATTCTTATCGCAATTTGTATAAATAGGGTCACACTTGAAAGAGAATGCTAAACCTGGAAATCCACCTCTGAGAGCCCCTCTTCCACTTACCACCATGAAGTACAGAATACAGTCGGCTGAACAGAGAGTCTCAAATACAAATGTTATTCTTCCCAGTTCAGAACCCATGGCTCCCGTCATCGATGTCGGTGGTCTATTTAAAAGATTAAAATTGCAATATTTACAGCATGTTCTGAATACAATCTGGAAAAAGTTAAGTCACTTTTTTCATTAAGCTGAAAGCCACGCTCTTCTCTCCTCTCCGTGCAGTCTACTGCTGCACGGAGTCTACACAACCATGGTGATATGCTCAGATCTCCTGGTGTAAATGCTGCCACCCAGCCTACAGCAAGAAAAAGACTCCTGCTGGGCAACTCAACATGGGGGACTAAAAGGATTAAACAATTTGTAACATACTACTTTACAGACAGAACTGCGAGAAAAGCAAATAAATAAACCAAAAGATTCTCCTGCAAATGACTTAGACTAAGATCTCTGAATTAAGCATCCAAGAGTCACGGTTTTTGTAATATTTGGATAGAGTATTTTTAAAAACTTTGGCTTCATCTAACTAATATACAATTAACAGTTACAGTTTCTATAGATATTCTTAAATATAATTACATTATCCTACACAGTTTGTTATTTGCTATGTACATCACAATATTAATATATTTTATAAAGGCAGCCCTACTTCATCTATTTCTGTAGGGAAACAGGCATGAGGATTCCTACAGAAGGGAATCAGAATTGGTTTTCCTTACTTAAATCCTGGGATATGCAAGTTTAAGATCAGGTAATCATTATCGGAACCTCCAGCCCCACTCTGGATATGATCTCCAGCCACCTCCCAACCTAGAAATGATAAAGGTTATCTTTGTCAGTAAAAATTCCAGTAATGATTTCCAACAATCTTTTAATATAAGGCCACAAAAAAAGAATTCCCAATTTTAGATTGCAGTTGCAAACTGCATGCAGAGGTAGACTCCTAGATACCAATGAAAACGTTGCATATGATTCTCCAGGAAGAATCAAGTAATGCGTATTTTTGCATCAAAGGTATTTAAGGGTCAAATTAACAACAGTTTTCTCAATGAGGCATGATTTTTTTTTTAACTAGAACAGACGGTCTTTATCCATTTCAATATACTAAGATGAAAACATCCTAGTCTTCAGGTAACCAATGGGAAATAGAAACTTCAAATTACTTAATGAAGATGCGGGGTCTGGAGCTCTTTCTTAGAGTTTGTTGTACTGCTGTTCCCTAATTTAACCCCTGTTCTGCATTCACTCACTTATGCACTCACTGAACTGGCTTTCACTGAATGCCACGAACCATGACCTACTTTAGGGACAGAAAGACAAGACTGGGTCCACCCTCACTATGGGATCAGTAGACTATGAGAGACATAGCTAACAACTGTTAACAGTAGGAGGTAATAGAGATGCACATAAAAGGTGACGTGAGGTCTGTCTTCTGCAGAGAAACAATCAGCACGCTATGGGCTGAAATGGCCACCATGAAATGAGGACAGGAGATGCACCCCTCACACACCATCCAGCAAGGTTATTAACTAATGGCAATGCTTAACATGGACACGTGTACCTCCAAAAGAAAATGTCAACATCTGCTACTTTAACAGGTATAAAAGAGAAACTGGGAAAGAGATTAATATCAGTGCTGTACTGGTGATGTGGCAATTTTCGAAATGTTATCATCAGCAGTTCATAGAAAGGTGATATGTTGAATATACATAAATCAAGCTAGTTCGAAAAACGGTTATGTACGAAGCTACCTGAGTAAGAGAGAGATGCCAATTGTTTTGCTCTCTAAAGGTTCATGTGGTTGAAAAGAGAGATAAGCAGCTATCACTTCCTAATGCTAAGAGCAGAACAGCCACAAAACAGTCTGACCCAGTGGGACACCAGGCCCTTGACTGCAATGTAAGTCATGTGAGAGGCAGTTAAGTGTAGAGAGACTGATAACTTGTGGTGGGGGTCACAGGGAGAGGGATATTCCCACGTGGAGGAATTCTACACCAAGAAAGAGGGGATTTACGGATGTTTCTCTAACATCATTTCCTAGTGTTCAGCTGGCATGCGGAGCAATGGAATAGCAGAGAAGGCCAAAGAAAAGAAAGGAGTACGTGGATGAGAAGCATGGAGGTTTGGAGGGGACCAACATCCTTGCAAGAGGAAACAAATATTTCTCATGTTTGAACATTGCCTGTTGCTGCGGGTTTTACTGTATCCCCTCCCAAGAAACATATACTGACGTTCTAATCCCCAGTACACATGAATGGACCTTATTTGGAAATAGAGTCTTGGCAGATATAATCAAGTTAAGATGAGGTCTTTAGGGTGAGCCTTAATCCAATATGACTGGTGTCCTTATGAGAAGAGAGAGGTTTAGACAGACACACAGGAAGAACACCGTGTAAAGACACAGAGACACAAGGAAAAGATGTTCACGTGAAGACAGAGGCAGAGACGGGCTACACTGCCACAAGTCACGGAGTGCCTGGAGCTACTAGAAGTTAGGAGACGCAAGGAAGGGTCTTCCTACAGAGGCTCTGCTTCTGAAGGAACAGGACCCTGCCCATACCCGCCTTTCAAACTTCTAGTCTCTGGAAAGTTAGAGAGTAAATTTCTGTTGTTTTAAACCACCCAGTTTGTGATACATTGTTGCAGCACCTTTGTCTTTTGCTTTATCCCTCAGAAGGAATCCCACATTTTCCATGTTTCTATACACAATTTCTATTTTTTTAATAAATTTATTTATTTTAGTTATTTATTTGTGGCTGCATTGGGTCTTCGTTGCTGCGCGCAGGCTTTTCTCTAGTTGCAGCAAACGGGGGCTACTCTTCATTACAGTGTGCGGGCTTCTCATTGCGGTGGCTTCTCTTGTTGCGGAGCACGGGCTCTAGGCGCATGGGCTTCAGTAGTTGTGGCACGTGGGCTCAGTAGTTGTGGTGCACGGGCTTACTTACTCTGTGGCATGTGGGATCTTCCCGGACCAGGGCTCGAACCTGTGTCCCCTGCATTGGCAGGCGGATTCTTAACCACTGCGCCACCAGGGAAGCCCCACAATTTCTATTTTAAGATTTATTTGTGTTTTAGAAATCATATTTATTATAAAATTTTGAAAGCTACAGAAAAACTTGAAGATGAAAACTAAAATTATTTATAAACTCATCACTCAGAAAAAACTACTGTTAACATTCTAAGGTGTTTCTTTTCACTATCTTTTTGATGCATACATGTTTTTACATAACTGAGATCTTATTGTTGATAACATTTTGTTTCATAGTTTTATAAATTAACATTATTGCATAAGCATTTTTATGTATAAAGTCTTCACCAACATGCTAAATGACTAAATTAATAGTTTATCATGTAGACAGATGTAATTAATTCCCATAATTTACTAAATCACTCATACTACAGGACTTACCTCCTATTGACCATACATTCAATGTAGCCATTTGGATTGTTTTACCTTTTAGCGAGTAGAAGAAGTGATAAACTGAACATTTCAGCGTGTTTCTTTTCACTCTTTTTCTAGTGCATAATTTTCTTAAAAATATACTTTAGGTTTTATTGTATAATTTACTGTATTTTCTGTTTTTCATTTAGCATTATCTTCTCACTTTTCTAATAATCATTATATCAAAAATACTTCCCCATTAAAAATCCTTTCTATGTCTAGTGTTAAAGAGCTAAAAATATGTTGTATGGTTATATCATCATTTTATTTAATCATACCCCACTGTTGAAAACTTTGTTTTCTCGTATTTTTGACTCTCATAAATAACACTAAAATTAACATATTTGTGCATAATTTCTTTCTTTACACCACATTGTTTCCTTGGTATAAATTCCCAGAAGTGGAATTATTGGGTTGGAGAATGCGACCATTCAAAATGCTTGAAACGCTGCCAAATTGTTTTCCATATGCTGTCATTTTTAATGATTACATAACATTTCATCCAATTAGTACAGCATAACTTTTGTAAACATTATCATATTGCTGGAATTTAGATTATTTCCATTTTTGTTATTATAGGTAATGCTCAATGAAAGCTTCATGAATAAACACTAATTTGTTTACAACTCTGAATTCCTCTTGGGCAAAATTCCAGTACCTGAAGATGTACTTCTACATACCTGTTCCACAACTGTGGTAAATTCAGGTTGACAATACAAAAGAACCTCAAAGTACTGCAAGTCACACAGTCAAGTTGGTCAAAGCACATCTACTTTAATTCCATGATGGAGTAACGACTTTATGAGACAGGCTGCCCTGGGCCTCTCGCTTTGACCCCCAATATTTTGAGCACTGCTTTTCCCAAGGTTGGTTACTGAACCACCAGTCACAAAAATATACATCACCTTTTACCTCTGTATTTTTCACATTACTGTCTGCTCTTTCAATATCACATACTAAATATTGCAGAGATGTATACTTTTTAAATTAATAATTGAACATTTTTGAAAATCAGAAAAAATTTAAATTACAGCCTCTAGTGAATGAGTAAGCAAGTGGCTAAATCAAATATTGTCATGAGAATTAGACTAAGAGTAACTTCTTTAAAAGACTAAGTAAAAGTTTCAGATAATCTTCACTAGTAAGTGAATACACACACATGCACACACACACACAAATGTATCAATGCTTTCAATACATTCCCATTCTTATTTTTCCTATGTCTGAAACTTCCTCAACTTAGAGTGCAACCGTAGGATCTTTTTGGAACATAAACCCTTATATTCGGGTAATTACTACTGTGTTATTTTTTTCTTCTCCCTTAGGATAAATTCCCAGAAGCAGGATTACTAGTTGATAAAGAGTACTATTCCATAATGTTCATTATATACAAAGGCTTTTTTTCACGCATCTGTTTAACCAAAATTATTCAAGGACCTACGATTTGTCAACCTGAGTACTCATGTGTACATCTCACTTCCTACATCCCAAGCCTGTTTATTTCGGATAGGTGCTGATTTAAAACAGATGTGATTAGAAAGCTTTTTTTTTTTTTTACAATGATTACAAATACAGTATTGAGAAAAAGTGAACTGATAAAAAAAATGCCAATGAGCTTATAAAAGTAAAGGGCACATTTTAGTGTAAAACCATAGTATCTATAACACCTATTTCTAGTGTCAAGCTTAAAAACACATACATAGATATTGTCATTCATTTGACCAACAAATATTGCAGAATAACTAAGTGGTAGGCTCACCATGCACTTAAAATTTAAGAACAAATAAAATTCAGCAACCGTCCTATAGAACTCTGCCACATTTCCAAGTTTTCAGTAAGTGGGGCTCATATACATTTGTAAACACGATCATAGACTTCATAGGCAAGGGGAGTTAGAGATGATGTAACCCCTCCTCATGGCTCAGTGCTGAGCCAGAAAACCAATCCAGGCAGAAATGCTTTCATACGGTGTTATACATACACTATGACTCTTCCAAGTGGCGAACAACACAAATTTCACTGCCTCCCTTGGTGATCTATTCTGGTACTTATAACAACCATAAATGGTGATCATCAACATCTACTTCAAAACTGACTCCAAAAAAATGCAAAACAGTTTATATTCTTAGAGGGCAGTCATGTGGCTATGACACCATATTTACTATTTTTATGGGAGGTCTGGGAAGACAGGCAAGTAGCCAAATGATAAGATTGAAGTTCCTCATAGCCATACTTAGTGTGTTTTTACACAGGTGAGTCCAAGAGTCTCTACCACCAAAATACATTGAGAAGGCTGATTCTGAACTCACCATTCATTCCGTCACACTTTGAATTCCCGACATTGAAGCAGGAGGTTTTCATGTTGCCAGGAAGGACATTCCACCATTTATATTCAAACCCAAGTGCAGGCTCTGTTCCTGCTGGACATGGTCTACATTCTACAGGAGACAAATGGGGCAGAGAATTACAATTAAATCACATCTGGATAATTTCCTCTTCCTCTGTTCCAAGCACTACTGAACTTTAACTAGCAGAGAGGCAAGTGGAAAGGAGAGATAGTAAACCACCAATTCCCTTAAGAATTAACAACTTTTTCAAGACCAATCTGGAAAGAAAAATAATTCTGGATAAAGTATACACATATATACTTGATTAACATGAAAAAGAAAAAGAACACAAAATCTTTTAAGATAATTTGTCCTTGCATTTCTGGGAATAACTGCTAATACTGAAAATATCTTCCATAAGAAGGGTAATTCTGAAATAAGTTCACTTACATGTGATCTTAGAATCAGCTTCCTCCACCTCATAAATAAGGAAATATTCCACCTTTCCTATTAGTTACTAAACTTAACAGACTATTACACCATTTAATTATGGACTGATTACTTGAAATTCAAAATATTGGCTATACTTAAAAGTGACGATGGGAGCTGAGGGGGTGTGGAAAGAGTTAGATTTATAAATAAACCTAATTTAAATTAACATCTATGACACTAAATAAAAGGGTCTCTTACAATCATTTTTCTATTTAGCCAAGACACTTGGCATTACCACATCAGTAAAAGAAGGGGAGAGAGAGAAAATGTTCATTGAGCAAGCATTTCCTGGTACCAAAGTACTGGAGGAGACGTTTTTATATAACCTGCTCAGTGATGACGAGCTAGATATTATTGTCCGCAATTTTACAAATGAGAAAATTGAATTCAAATTAGTGGCTAAATCACTACTGGGAGCCTGCAGCAAGTGGATTTGAACCCAAGTCAATTCAACTCTCGAGTCCTTGTTATGCTCTCAGAGGCTCTGGATATTAAGTATACAGCACAGCTATATTCAAGTAAGATACCTGCCACAAAAATGCATTGTAATCTTTATCTAGTAAAACTAAAACAAATTCTGTTTGGTAAGTACTAAATTTTTCCCAAATGTACACTTTGAAACAATCTACTTAGGAACTATTTTAATTGCTATCTGATCAAAATAATCAATTTTTGCTATTATTATAGCATAAAATGTGCTTATTCCAGTTGAAATAGAAGTATTTTATGCTTGCATCAATATATGTGTGCACACACACTGGAAAAGGAGCGCTTATCCATAATCACTTAAATTGGTGGAATTTTCTTATAAATATCCAAAGCATCATCCCATTAAGAGGTTGTGTGTTACACAAAATGCCATTAAAAACTATCCTTATGCTATGTTGAATAAGCTACTGCAGTCTCACAATTCCCTTATATTTCTTAACTCTTCTTCAGTCTGTGAGATAAGAAAATTATGTGTTTTAAAAAATTTTCCGTAAAAACAATTCAGGACAATGTCAATGTGGTCCAACAAGTTTATTTTACTCAAGGTCCAACTCTTGAACCAATTGATATCACATACCCTTTGTTCCATCCGAAAATGTTCCAGGAGGGCAGGGATGGCAAGAAGAAGATCCATTGTTATAAAATCCAGGGTTGCAAGGTGGACAATCCTTCTTCTCTCCAGAAGGGGGCAACCTAATAGCATCTGTGAGATCCTCCCGGCAGATTTTGGGCTCTATCCACTTGTACATTATCTGTGTCTAGAGAGAGAGGGAAAAAAAAAAAAAGGCTTGCAAGTCATATAACATGCTTTATTTGCTTTAAACTTCCAATAACAAACATGTTGAATTGACACGGTAAAGACTAGGTAAAGTCCAAACAGTGATAGAATAGAAGGGCCAGCTGAAGAGAATCTAAAACTTTAGGAACAAAATGAGACAAAAAGAATAAAACACTTTGGTGGGGAAATGACCATTACCTCCAAATGTTTTTACACTAAGCTGCAGGAGGCCTTACGTCATACACAGTATGGCCTCATCATGAAATTCCTCTCTAAAATATACAGAACATGCTTGCAGCCCTGACTCTTCTAGCCACTGTTCACTTTATTCCCTAACTGCCCTAAGTTTCTATGCAGACTCCCTTTCTCACGCTGAGACCCCCACTACTCTCTCTTCCTTTCCTCTACCCACAACACACATCACCATGCTTTGCACACAGTGGTCACAAAACAAAACGGTTTTTTTTAAAAAGAATATCTCTAGCTTCACATTGCAATCCCGTTATTTCATAAACACTGGTAGATGCTCTCTGAGTCTTTTCCAATATCCTGATGTTGGACTGCAAGAGCTGTAGCTAAAATATTTCCTCCTGAGGCTTCTAGGCCCTGTCACCTGTGCTCCAAACAACAGGATTAAGATCACCTCTATCTTCATGGAGGGTAGTCTTTTCAACTTTTCCTCTCTCTCACACATGCACACCACCAAAAACAAAACAAGATACAACTAAGTAGCTACAACTCAGCCAAACCCAGAAAACTGTGATTATAAAATCATTGTCTTTTGGAACCAGAAACATTAAGTGGGTCAGCCATTTCAAAACAAAATTTATATGCACGGTGAAAAACATAAAAGGCATTCTAAATGCAAAGAGAAAAATCAACTCTTTCATAACTTAATATCGTTTTTAAAAAGAGACTAAGAGTTCCCTCGTTAGACATATGGTCGGCTGAAAGTACTGTTTCTCCTTTACAACAGCTTCTGCAATGATAAGTCTAATATTGAAGCAGGAGACCCCAAATTAAAGGCAATTCTCTATAGGTATTTCCAGTTAATAAGAAGTCATCTATAGTGAGCCCTTAACGGCCACTCGATTTCATTCTCAAATATTCCCTTATGGAAGAATAGGTTACCTTATCTGATGAAGGTTGCTTAAGAACACAGTTTAAAAAGTAGAAGTCTCAACAGAAGTATAAACAACACTTTTTTTCTTTTTACAACTCTCTCTCTCTGCATTTATGGCCTACATCATGATACAGCTTAACCAGCCACTTCCCCCATCTGCCTCGCTCGCCATCTGCCAAAGGACGGCTATTCCTGCTGGAGTTTCCTAAACAGCTGAAAAAAGTAAATAGATCCTGTATCCAACAGGGGCTCTCAATTCCTCTGAGAAATGCAATGTAAAACTCAGAGAACGTAAGCAAATGAAACCTCATTACATTTGGGGGATTGTCGTTTTTAAGTTCTGGCTTCACGAGCGTAGAAAACAAATTTCCAAGGCTAGGCAATTCACAAACGTGTTGATCTATTTGGATGTTAATTAAAATCGCAATGAGTTCTGTGTGAGCTACTGCATTGCTGGGAGAAGTTGGCTCCCCCGTGGGAGTGGGTGTGGTGCTGAGGCTGGGCACCAATGGCTCATCCTGGGAGCACCACGCCATCTTCCCCACCACTTCAGGAGCTCAGGTACATTATGCACGAGTTTATAAATGAGGAAACTTCGGATGAGACCTCTTATACCTGCCCAGAAGTCATACGCAGCTAGTAAATGGTAAAGGAGCACTAGCCAGGGAGAGTAAAAATACTCTCAGTGAGGGTAAAAATAATAAAGTATGCAAATACATTTTTGACAGATTGGCTAACCACATGATTTTCAATCCAAGCACAGTACATGTTTAAAAATTAGAAAATATGCACCACCTTAAAACATTTAAACGTTGAAAAGTCAAATTTCAAATGCTCTGCAGTGAAAGTTTTCTTTGCAGAGCCTCTTGCTTCACATGGCAGATTGATTCTGTGCCTCTCTTTCTAATGGGGCAGATGCTTTCAAGTCTGGCTGACTGGGGAAAGATAACAATTAATATTAATGATCTTTAGCACCAGATGGCTCACAGCGCAGGTGAAAAACCAACAATCAAGTCATTCTTTGGCAAGTTGAGAAAAAATTATGAAATGCTTTATGAAACCAAAACCCTAATAGAGCAAAACTGAGCGGACTGCCATTAAGATTACAGAAGAGCTACAGTCTCCAGGTATATTTAAAATATATAAGCATGAGTAAAATATGTTTTAAAGAAATGCATTGGGGGTATCAATTGGAAGCTGGTTTTCACATAAAAATAAAATTCAAAACTGGGAAGACTGAAGCTTAGACAAATTTTGAGACTGGGTTTGTCCGTGGTTGCCAGCTTTCTTCCTTCGAAAGTCGCTGCACAAACGCACTAAGGCTTTGTAGACTGGCTGAGCTCATCTGAGCTAAATTACACGTTGTTTCAAAGGGTTTACTGATTGTCACTCCAACCTAACAGCCCTGTGCATCATGATGTTCTAACTCAGATATTCCCAGTCAGGCAGGCTTTCACTTGTCTCTCTGCCTCTCCCAAACCTCAATCCTCTCCAGCTGCAAATCACCGGGCACTCATCCTTTGTCTCTCTTGTTACTACCACCCCATTCTGCCAAGTTGTGTCTGACCCCTCCTTCAAAGCCAGGCTCAACATCACATCTGTGCTAAGCACGTCCTCAGCCCACCCTTCTACGTAGCAGCATTCACTTGGATTCCTTTTCTATGAAGCCTCTGCTGTTTGCTGTTTTCCCCTGTGGTTTCCTCCCTGTCCCTTTTCTAAATGCTTAAATGTCTGGATCCTCTTCTTCCATTATGTGGAAGACACCATGGGGATTTAACATTGTACTGGGAAAAAAACAAAAACAAAAACAAAAACACACTGCACCGGAGGTTCTAGCTGGGGCTTTAGGCAAGAAACTGTTCTAAAATTAAATATAATATAAAACACTAAATTGACACTGGGAGTGGATGAGTTGTATGGTATGAGAATTAAATCTCAATAAACCTTTCTTTTAAGAAAATCTTTTAAAGAAGACTGTCATGAAATTTTTATTTTAAATTCAGAAATCCCGGGGCTTCCTTGGTGGCACAGTGGTTAAGAATCCACCTGCCAATGCGGGGGACACGGGTTCGAGCCCTGGTCCAGGAAGATCCCACATGCTGTGGAGCAACTAAGCCTGTGCGCCACAACTACTGAGCCCGTGTGCCACGACTACTGAGCCTGCGTTCTAGAACCCATGCTCCGCAACAAGAGAAGCCACCACAATGAGAAGCCCGCGCACTGCAACAAAGAGTAGCCCCTGCTCGCCGCAACTAGAGAAAGCCTGCTTGCAGCAATGAAGATGCAACACAGCCAAAAATAAACAAATAAATAAATTTATAGAATAAAATAAATTCAGAAATCCCTAGTCACTGAGAAATGCCATGTTGTTTCCTATCATCCTAATTAAGAAACACAGGCTCCAAGTACATTCCACTTGCTTAAATCATATAGGAAGAAAGGCTGATCTAAAACCCATATCCCTTTATACCTTATTTTTTTAATGTCCCCTCCATCTTACTTCTGCTTTATAACTCAGAAGGACTGTGTTACAGACATTGAGCACTTGGAATAATTTGTAATACTGAAGTTAATTAAAGGGCAAAGAAAGTACTACATAATCTGATACAAAAACACTAGCAAACCCTTTATGATCCAACAATTTCCTAGACTCAGAGATGAAGAAGTTCCACGGTCGGCTGTCTCCTCTCAAGAAGGCTTCCTTCTAAAACAACCTTCCTTACCAGGCACTCTCTAGCTTTGCCAGGAAGTTTCCAATTTAACAAAACATGCCGTTCCAGAACTGGGCAACTCTGGTTGTCAGAACATCATTACATACAACTGATATTTATCTTCTTTAAGTTTGCCTGATAAACCAAATTTTGCTTTATGGGATAACACAGAAAGGTCTATTTCTTTTTTTTCTAAGACTTCCCTTCAAATGCTTAAACTATTTGGGAAATTCTTATTAAGTATCTACTACATGTAGAAGAAAGCATTATAGGAAATTTAAATATTAATAAGACAAATTGTTTGCTCTGAAGGAGGTTACAGTTTAATAAGACAGATTCACAAACTGCTATAATATAAAAAGAAAAATATACGAAGAGCATACAAAAGCATCAGATTTGGAAACAGAGTTGGGTTAGAATTCCAGCCTTAAGACATAGCTATGAGTAGCTATGACCTTAGGGAAGCTACTTAACCTCATCAAGCCTCAGCTTCCTTGTTTGCAAACTGGGTATACTAATGTCTAATTACATAGCTGTTGCAAAAAAGAACTGGCGGCAATGTGTGAATATACACACACACACACAAAGAGCAAGCATGCAGATAAATGTGTAAAGGACAGCTGCTTCTGCTATTAATACTATCACTACTATTACTATTATTATTGTCATCCTCATCATTTCCAAGAGAAACATGAAATGTCATGGTTATTCAAAGGAAAGAGATCAGATCTCTTTGGGACCACTAGGAACACCAGCAAGATGATCATGATTTCTCCATCCGATGGTGTCTTTCTTCCAAGCTGAAAAAATATTCCCAGAAACTTCAACCATACTTCATATGAAATAGTTTAATATCCTGGTCTCTTTTCTCTAGATTCGTCCCATTTTGTGAAAATTTCCCCAAGCCTCTACGAAGGACAGAACACAACACTCTAAACGTGTTAATCATACATTCACTCATCAATTCTCTCATTCACTAATTTATTCAAAAGATGTTTCACTACCTTCTGCATTCCAGGTACTCTACTAGGACTAGAGATTTTTTTTTAATGATTAAGAACACGTTTTTGTCTACAGGAAGCAGAGACTCCGGTGAAGGAAACAGTCATCTTTACAAGTATTTGCAATAAAGTGATCTCATACCAAAACACTAGCAAACTATGATCACCATGTAAGTATCGAGAGGTATGTACAAAATTATGTGGGAATTCCCAGTATTTCAAGACAATCTTGCCAGAGCTACCTTATTTAAGAGTGGATGTGTTGGGCTTCCCTGGTGGCGCAGTGGTTGAGAATCTGCCTGCCAATGCAGGGGACACGGGTTCGAGCCCTGGTCTGGGAAGATCCCACATGCTGCGGAGCAACTGGGCCCGTGAGCCACAACTACTGAGCCTGCGCGTCTGGAGCCTGTGCTCCGCAACAAGAGAGGCCGCGATAGTGAGAGGCCCGCGCACCACGATGAAGAGTGGCCCCCACTTGCCGCAACTGGAGAAAGCCCTCGCACAGAAACGAAGACCCAACACAGCCAAAAATAAAAATAATAAATAAATAATAAATAAATAAATAAATTAAAAAAAAAAAAAAAAAAGAGTGGATGTGTTCTCGGAACCTGTACAGGATCACTCTCGTTTTACTGTGGTAACAGACACCATCTATTTCTCTTTAGGAACTGACTTGTGTGATGCTGAAAGGAACTGGGAGTTATATGGTCTGGCCTCTCCAGCCATAGGGATTAGAAGGTGAACTAAGCTGTCTAACCAGAGTAGCTCACGCTACTGGACAGAATGGCTGGTCTGATATGGGCTCGTGATGCAAGCAGGGCCAGAGTCTTTTCGGAAACTTCGGTCAGCCCTCCTATAAAACGCTGTGAGGGTGACAGTGGTTTGGGTAGAGATGTCAGGGGGTATCTGGCACCAGAGCAAAGAACCTACCTGAGAAGGAAATCAAACTGAGCTCAGAATATCAGCGAGAAGAGCAAGAGAAAGTCTTGATAAAACTCTTTGCTCTGCAATGATTTCCCAGTCACATGAGTCAAGAGACTCCTGCCCTGCCTTCCCTCACTCCAATTCTGAAAAGTATTTTTAAAATTCATTAAATTTTCTAATCATCCCCACGTAGAGAAGTAAAACTGACACCTTGCTTTGCCACCATTAAAAGGAAACATGTATCACATCCAAGAGTGGTAAGGGTAGGAGGGACCACTTTTTACCCTGAGATAAAACAGACCAAAAAAAGTTACTCTGTCTACTTTTGGTACCCAAGATAAATAAAACCTTAAGCTTTTCTGTAAGTTGCTGACTCCTTTACAAAGCTACCTTAACCCCCTGACTTTTACAGGCAGATATGAGACAAGCTCTGTTGATATGATGAATAAGAGAATTGCTAGGACTTTGAGACTAACATACACACACTACTGTATATATAAAATGGATAATCAACAAGGACAGACTGTATAGCACAGGGAACTCTACACAATATTCTGTAATAACCTATATGGGAAAAGAATCTGAAAAAGATAGATAAATGTATATGTATAACTGATTCACTTTGCTGTACAGGAGAAACTAACAGAACATAGTAAATCAACTATACTCCAATATGATCTAAAAATTAAGAAAAAAAAAAAAAAAAAAGGAATGCCTATTATATTCCCCTCAGGCCTTGGAAATCCGGGCTGGTTCACAGCCCTGGAGCCTCAGGAGCCTTGGCTCCGAAGGCTGGACTCTCATGGGGCTGAGGGAGCTGGGAAGGATGTGCTAGCAAAGGAGCTCCCCTTGGACCTGTAGCGCCTGGTCCCCTCTGGATGGGACCACAATCTCCAGATCCAGGCGGACCTGCCTACAGCTATGCCAAGCCTGGTGCAACCAAAAATCTGTGGACTGTCTGGCTGCAAGAGCACTGAAAAGTCACCTGGTCCCCACGTCTCCTGATGCTGAGGTGCCCACCTCCAGCCTCCTTCCTTAGAGTAGCTGCCCCCCATGGATGAAAGCAAACTCTGCACATTTTTTGCAGGGGTTGGGATTGGTCCGGGGGGTTGTAGTGGAAGGGGGAAGATGTAAAGAAACACAAGCCCTTGGGTGTCTGCTCTACCACGCTCCACTCTCCTTTACAACCCTGGAACAGGACTTTCACCAAGCCTCTGGTTACCCCAGTAACCCGAGTTTGGCATGAAGAAATGCTGCTACCTTGTGGCCGTTTCCCGTAACTACAACTTTAAAACCGGTGCTTATGGGCACTTGACATTCACAAGGCCTGCGGAGCTCTAAATGATACCTGCCTTCAACAAACGTCCTGGGGTAGTACTCGAAAGAGAACTCGTAAAAGGGCAGACTTTCAAGAAGCCAACTTCAAAAGGTAAATTTCCCACACTGATTCAAAAAAAAAAAAAAAGAAAGAAAGAAAGAAAACACATGGAAAGATGCTCAGCGTCGCTTAATAGTAGAGAAATGCAAATCAAAACAACAAGGAGGTATTACTTGGCACCAATCAGAATGGCCATCATTAAAAAGTCTACGAACAAAAATTGCTGGAGGGATGTGGAGAAAAGGGAACCCTCCCACGCTGTTGGTGAGACTGTAAATTGGTACAGCCACTATGGAGAACACTACGGAGCTTCCTTAAGAAACTAAAAATAGAGCTACCCTATGATCTGGCCATCTCACTCCTGCGCGTCTCTCTGGTGAAAGCCATAATTCGAAAACACACATGCACTCCAACTTTCACTGCAGCACTAGGTACAACAGCCGGGACCTGCAAGCAACCAAAATGTCCATGGACGGATGGATAAAGAAGATGTGGTACAGATACAGAAGGGAATGTTACTCCACCATGAAAACAAATGAAATAATGACATTTGCAGCAACATGAATGCACCTGGAGATGATCATACTAAGTGAAGTAAGTCAGATAGAGAAAGCCAAATATCATGATATCACTTATATGTGGAATCTTAATAAATGGTAAAAATGAACCTATTTACAAAACAGAAATAGAGTCACAAATGCAGAAAACCAACTTATGGTTACCAAAGGGGAAAAGTGGTAGGGATAAATTGGGAGTTTGGGATTAACATACACAGAGTACTATATGTAAAATAGATAACCAACAAGGCCTTACTCTGTAGAACAGGGAACTCTACTCAATATTCTATAATAACCTAAATGGGAAAAGAATTTGAAAAAGAATTGAGACATGTATATGTATAACTGAATCAGTTTTCTGTATACCTAAAACTAACACAAAATTTTAAATCAACTATATTCCAATATAAAATAAAAAATTTTTTTAAAAAACAGCTTAAATGAAAACCCAATTCTCAATTTTTGTATTCTTGGAAGGTTTTTCCCCTTTAAATATCCACTGTATTTTCTAATTTTCTGAGCCGGGTCTTCTAAAGCCTGGATTCTCTTATAAATCTTTTTGGCAAGTTAATGTTTTCTCTTTTTTAAATACTTTCATATCTGAGACTTTCTTTGACACAAATAAATTTTGATTTTACTAATTTGAGCTCCTTTTTCAAGCACAGAGATCGTCCTGACCCAGCTTTATAAATTTACTATTTGATATACTTAACCCTAATGTCTTCATGCAAGTTAAGGATTTTTCAATAATATGATGAAAATAAGTTATCTGAATTCATATGCTTCTTGGTACGAGTTAGGGTATGTAGAAATACTTCGTTAAATTTATCTTCCTATGGCAAATATATAACAACTACACTCCTAGTCCAGATCAACTCTTCTCCTAGCTGCCATCCAATTATAAAATCAAACATTTTACATATAGTTCCTGGGTTAGCCATATATCCAACTTAACCATATCACTGGGTCCACAGTTCTCTGTCTTACCTATAGAGAGATCTTATCCATACGGAGATCATCCACAGGGAGAAGCTCCATCAAATACCTTGTTAATATTAAAAGATGCCCTCGCTGGAAGAATACTTGCCCATTATCATGGGTCAACATTCTTTTGGGCTCAAATCTCAAGCACTGAATCTGTGTATGTGCTTGTATGTAACCATATGGGGGTACCTCATGCAACACAGGTAAAAAGTGGGCTCTATGCAACCTTTAGAAAACAAAATATATGTAAAATTTTCAAGCTAACTCACTACTATGAAAGCATGCCTACTCTAGCACTAGCCTGTGGCATCCAGGGCAACTCCCTACTCATACCCTCACATTCTGGCCACACTCAGGCTCCCTCCCACGTCAGGTCTTCACCATCCTGCTCCCTCCTGCAGAAATGCTCTCCTCCCATGCCCTTGCCCAGGTTTTACACAGCTCTGAAGCCTTCCCTGATTTGATCAGAGCCCAAAATAACTCAGACTTCCCTGTTGTAGCACTAATAATAACTGGAAATAATAATTCATTTGCTTTGACAGACTACCTCTTCCTCTAAAGTCTAGACCAGTAGTTCTCAAATTGCTGAGATCTTGGACCCGCAGAATCAGAATTACCTGGGAACTTCTTAGAAATGTACATTCTCAGGCCCTGCCCCAGATCTAAACAGGAAATCTGAGACAGGAACCTCCAGGTGAGTCTGATGCTCACTGAAACTGGACAACCACTGCTCTACCATCTACGGAGACGTGTGTCTTCTTCTTCTCCCTATCCTTACATGGCCCTGCTCTCATCACTCAGCAACTCTGTACACAACCAATGCTCCGTAAAGACTCACTGAATAAATGCGTGAATGAGTAGGCATTCCACATTTTTCATGATGTAAACAAAAGTCTCTTAATCAGGATTAGAATGGTTCCAGTTACCAATTTAAATTTTCCTTAAAAATGTCTCCTAGAGGCAGGAAGCAATCAAATAATGAAGCTTCAAAAACTTGAACGTTCCTGTGTCATATAAATTATAATGTTCAAAGTCTGTATACCTCAAGAGCCATTTCCCTTGATGATCCTCTCCAAGCACGGGGAAAATAAGATCAAAAAGAGTATGACAGGACAAAAAGAGCCAAAACACAGTCGTTGAACAACCTGGGAAACATCACTAAGCCACCGGGAAATCACCAGGCTACTCCAAGCAAGAATAACATACCTCTTAAAAAGATGAAACCACAACAAATGAAAATGTTGAAACAAACAAAAATAGAAAAAAATTCAAATTCACATGTGTTATTCACACTTCTTCACTATATCTATTATCTAATTAAGTTCCCATTGCATTTTGTTCACTTCTGAAGCTAGAAACATTTCTCTTGAATTAAGTCTTAAAGCAGTTTTTAAAGAATCACTGATATAAAATAGATAATTAATAAGGACCTACTGTACAGCACAGGAAATTCTACTCAATACTCTGTAATGACCCATATGGGAAAAGAATCTAAAAAAAGAGTGGATATATGTATATGTATAACTGATTCACTTTGCTGTACAGCAGAAACTAACACAGCATTGTAAATCAACTCTACTCCAATTAAAAAAAAAAAAAAAAAAGAATGTCTGAGTTTATGGTGTGCTGGTACACTGTTTTGTTCTATAACAAGTTCAGAGTTTACCCAGACACAACAGAAAGAGCATAATTTGTGTGTATGTGTGTACACAATACGCCTGTGGGTGTACACATGTGCATACACATGTGTGTGTGCATGTGTATTCTGTGCATTCTACATTTAATATATTTTAATATATGGCTTTACTTCCTTAAGCCCAGGTCAACTAGATTTTGTCACTCTATTCACTGACATAATAAAAATTACTCACTGACATAATAAAAATATGACTTTTGAATACTTTCATTATAGCAAAAACAAGATCTATTTGCACACTGGATCTCATTCATTTAAGCTTCAGTAATACTAAATTAATGACTATTACATAAAATAAACTAAATTTAATTTGCCTTACTCATTAATAAGGAAAGTTTAGCTAAGAAAAGTCTAGTTAAAGAAACATTATTCCAGGTTACTTTCAACCCACCATAATGGCTCTCTACATATATTTTCCAAATAGAAATAGGCCTCACTTGGCCATTATAGTAGGGCATTCAAGATCTTACTTCATAACTCCTTGTCACTTAAAAGCTGTTAGAGTTACTGTTCTTATTAAAAGTAATAGATGTACTTCTAATCATTGAAATTTTCCACTAATTTAAACTGGCCTTCCTTTGATTTATTCTGAGTTAGTAAGTACTTGCTGTACTGTAAACACAAGAATATACTTGGTCTTAAGTATTCAAAAGTAAATTCTTTTTTTAAAAACCCTAAGGACTAAGGGTAAGATTAACAATTATATAAATATAAAAATTACAGATTAGAACCTAAGGATACCAAATTAAGAAAAGAAAGTAATACTGACATCTCTGTATATGTTCCAAACTAGGTCAAGAAATTAAACGTCATTATTTCAAAGATGCAAAAAACACACAAAGAATGCTGCAAAACAGCCACCTTAATCTCAGTTTCTCCTACTGACATAGGCTGGTATGGCTAACTTTTTATTTTTTTTTAAGATTTATTTATTTTATTTATTTTTGGCTGCATCGGGTCTTAGTGGCAGCACGCGGGATCTTCGTTGAGGCACACGGGATCTTTCATTGTGGCACGCGAGCTTCTCTCTAGTTGTGGCTGCAGGTTTTTCTCTCTCTAGTTGTGGCGCACGGGCTCTGTAGTTTGCGGCACGCGGGCTCTCTAGTCAGGGTGCCCAAGCTCAGTAGTTGTGACGCACGGGCTTAGTTGCCCCGCAGCATGCGGGATCTTAGTTCCACGTCCCCTGCACTGTTAGGCAGATCCTTTACCACTGGACCACCAGGGAAGTCCCTAACTTTTTAATTAAGACAATGGCAGGTCAACTGCAGAGTTCATGTGTGCATTATTCCTCTGGCTAAGTGCCATTTATATGGTAATTACTTTGCATTTTCTAAATGCAATTGCACAGCAATCTGCCATAACTGAATCAGCCTATGGCTGCATGGCTTTTATTGACCAAACCTACTGAGTAACCAAATAATTAAAGAGAAGTTACACAGTATTTCCATCCTGTGAGTCACAGAACACACTTTAAGGCTGTGCTTCTCCTGATATTATTTCTGACAAAAATGTACCGGTTAAAAATAGCAGTAATTGATTGGGCACTCACTATGTGCCAGGCACTATGCTACGAACCTTAAATTGAGTATTTCATGTATTCTCATGGCAGCCTTAAGAAGTAGGTACTGACATTATTCCCATTTTACAGATGAAAAAACTGAGACTTAGAGCAAATAACTTGCCCACAGCACTAAAAAGCAGTAGATACGAAAATCAAAGCTGGGAAGGTGGGCTTCAGAGTCTAAAATCTTAAATTTCCTTCGTGCTACTTACACTCACGTACTATAAATCTACTCATTTAACTCACTCATGAACAAATTCGAGTCTTCTCAAATTGGGAAAAGGGTGGATAAATGTGGGATGGAGCTGACTGAACACGGCCTGTACCTTTCCTTCCTCATCACATGGAGTGTGGATCTGGAAATAGTCTTTTGTGGTACAGGGAGGACGTTCCTTACACTCGCTGGATCCTTCTTCTGCAACATGAAAACGAATTTCAGAAATGAGTCATTTATGCTGTGACTCTAAGAAAAGGCAGACATGAAAACAAACAAACAAACAAAAAGTAGACAAGTGAAAAGTAAAAATAACTGCACCAGAGGAATTTAGGCAGAACTAGCTAGGCCTAAAGAAAATAAAGGCCTGCATTTTTATTTTCCCTAGAGCAATAAATGTTTCCATGATACACAAGGAGCATATCATAGTTTTTCCAAGAAGACATTAGATTTCCTCCATTATCACAGAATGTTGTAAATGTGGAACAAATTAAAAGTTTCTAAGTACATCTCCATGCCAAGGAATCATCTAAAAGTACAATATGAACCTTTTTAGACAAGTATAAACATATCCAGAACAGTTACCTTGGGAGGGGGGGTTGTGGAATAGAAAACATTGCAGACAAGGAGAAAAGTCCTGCAGAAAGGGGTAATTAGATGTCCCATTTTACCCACTCAGTATGGATTCCATTCAGCACTTTGGTTTCTGGCCCACTGTTTCCATCACATCGTATGTGTGATTTCTGGCTTATGACTATCTACTCTCAACAAACATAAATTTAGAAAGAAAAGAACCAAGAGTATAAACTGGAGATTCATTTTACCTGAAAACTGGGAGTCCTCGTCACACTTGATGCATTCTTTGGCTCCTTTCTCAGAATAGGTGTTTCTGGGACAAACTTGGCAGATGAATGAACCTGGTTCGTCGCTGAAGGTGCCAGGCTTGCATGGAAAGCATTCTGATGTGTATGCCACCCCTGTGTGGTAATGGGAAACAGAGCATGGGAGGGAGGACCCGACAGCAACAAGCAAATCAGTGCGTCCTTGCTGCCTCTACCAGAAGTGAGAGAGAAATATTAACAATAAGCTTAGCCCAGGTCTTTTATATCCCATTAATTCAACACCAAAAACATATTTACTATGTGCAAGGAACTGGGCTGGATACTGAATTGAACACATAAGTGGAGCAAACACTTCAACAAGAGATTCAGACTTGATAGAGGTATACAGTCAATGTATAAACTCAGCTGTCAAAAGACAACTCCACTAATCAGAAGTGGCATAAACTCGAAGGTTCCCTCCAATTCTATACCATTCTCTCATCTTTGTGGCCACCTGCTCCCTTTTTCTCCACTGTTCACTATGTAACTGACAAGACCTAAGGGACCCTGGGAAAGGCTCGACTTTTCTTCTGGCTTGTAATTCCAGCCTTTGCCAGCAGATGTCCCTACGACTAATGAGTTAGCGTCACAGGAACAAGTGTACCTAGAACATACTAAAACGTTAAGCCAAACTTTAATAAAGGAGAATCAACTGCTTTAATTAAAAGTAGCCCTAATTGAGAATGAACCACGCCAGGGTTTACTGGCTACTCTCCTGAGCCAGAAAATGCACAGCTGGTTCAGAGAGGCAAAAGGTGTAGGAGACAGTCAGGCCAAGGTATTTATTTCACTGTTATTTTTAGGGATATAGTGGTGACCTGAATAAGCACTATGCCAGCACAATAGAGACTTCTCGAATGAATAGTAGGATCTTATTAATAAATATTATTTTCTTTCATTTAAAGACACCTACAATTGTCATTATGTTTACTTTTTCCACACAGATTAAATAATTCAGTTTAGGGATAGGAAAAAAAAAAAAAAATCCCAGTCAATTTGCCAAGAATAAAACCAGGGTCTCTAGGCCTGTATGATGTCTAACCTATTAATTTCTGTCCTATATCCCCGTGAGCCAGCAAAACCAACAAAGTAATCAATATTTTAACTAACTATTAAATGTGACAGGTGACTACCAGAGCAGACTGCTGTGAAATACCTTCAATTGTGATATTTTTTACCAACACTGGCTTGACTGCCTTGGAACCCATAAGGATGCCCGTAGTTCTCCAGTACAGTATGTTTGTGCCTGATTTCAACATTACCTATAAAAAGAACACAAGATACTCAGGTCAGATAAACGATGCTACCTCCAACCATATGTGGAAGCTAATCTATGATACACTTTTCAATGCATTATAATGAAACACCATTATTTGGAACCCACAAATTTAAATCTACTGTTAATTGAGACCTAAGCTCTGCTTCAATTCTAAAAAAAAATAGTTTGCCAACCCCCAAAATATAGTAATGATAAAAGGAAAAGAAAATTCTTCAAGCATGATAAAAGATAAAATGATTTTCCAATCATTTGCATGAAGTCTTGGTTTATGTTTAAAAGGGACTCATTTTAGACAGTGAAAGGCACTTAGCCCAATTACATATTGATTGGCTGCCACTATTCATAAGTAGATCTTTGGGCTCTGAAAACAAAAAGGTAACAGAATGAGTTTGCTTCATTTTAAAATTATTTAACAAAAAACATTGCAACAGCAACAAGAGAAAAAATAGGACTATTCTTATAGAATAACCCGATTTAACTCTATGACTCCAGAACTTAAATGATACCATGTCTAATATTTGTTTCCTTTGCCACCAGAACATTTTTATATTTATAAATCAAACTACTTTTCTGATCAATTTCATGCTGATTCAGTCAAGTAAACTAATGTTAAGGGTGCCTTGCTTTCTCATTTGCCACGCTACTCTTCTATGCAGTCTCTGGCTGGCCAAATTCAAGCAGTATAAAATTAAAACATATCTGACTACTTCACCCTGCCAGAGATTCAGAGAAGTAGTGTGTTAAGTACTTTCCTTTTGTGTTAAGTCTTTGTAAGTGAAGAAAGCATATTTCTTGCCAAGGGTTACTTGTACCTTCAAAGCCCAGAGGACTGAATGCTTAGGTGAATGGATCTTAAGTGGCACTAATATCACTTCCAGGCAAACAGATCAAAAAAGTACTCTTAAAGGGTGCATCATATTAATCACTCAAGAATGAGGTACCTGGACTTCCCTGTTGGCACACTGGTTAAGAATCCACCTGCCAATGCAGGGGACACAGGTTCAATCCCTGGGCCGGGAAGATCCCACATGCCACGGAGCAACTAAGCCCGTGCGCCACAACTACTGGGCCTGCGCTCTACAGCCCACGAACCACAACTACTGAGCCTGTGTGCTGAAACTACTGAAGCACGCACACCTAGAACCCGTGCTCCACAACAAGAAAAGCCACCGCAGTGAGAAGCCCGCCCACCACAAGGAAGAGTAGCCCCCTGCTCGCCACAACTAGAGAAAGCCCGCGTGCAGCAAAAAATACCCAACGCAGAAAAAAAAAAAAAAATTCAAAAAAACAAAAAAGGATGAGGTACCTGCTACAACACAAAGGCAAGGATGGGCGGTCACTTATTGAAACAGTGTCCAATCTACACTGCAGGCACCACACTAAGCCCTCCCCATGTATCATCTCATTTAACTCTGCAAGATTGGTCCCATTTCTCTTATGAACTATCAAAGAGACGAAGCCAATTGCCTAAAGAAACACAACTACTGTAAACCGAAGTTAGATTTTAAATCCATGTCTCACTCCAAAGGCCTCAAATAATAATAGATTCAGAGACTGTGTTACCTGATAATTGCCTTCAAGCACTTAGAGTTGTCCTTAAAGAAGTAAGTAGTTAGTCTACCAGACACAAGCAGAAAGGGTAGAACTTTGAACAGTGGGTGATGAATAGATAGAGAGAAAGCAGGTTTCAGCTCCAGACATGGATGAATTTTGTAATACGCAGAGCTGTCCAACAATGGGGTCAGCACAGTCCCCAAGAAGACAAGCTTGAAAATCATTTGTTGGGGAGACTGCGGAGAAAGTTGGATGAAAGAAACTCAAGGATCCTTCCAATGCCAAGAGTCACAGATTCTCTTTCATGTGATTGCCACATCTGTAAACTTACAAACTCAGAGGTTCTGTATATTAGTTTTGAGCAGACTTACTTCCTATTACTGCCCCTTTTAAAAGGAGGAGAGTTGGAGTGTGATGGGAAAGAGAAGGAAGAGGGAGCGAAGAAAGAGAAAGGCAGGAAAACAATACTACAAAGAGCCTGAGTCCATGAAACTTAGGGACAATTTCTTTGCTAACTAGAAGTATCTAAATTAAAAAACAATTTTGATCTTTTTTTTTCTTAAAATAAACTTAAAAAAAAAAATAAAAGGTTGGGAAAAGGAAGGAAGGAGAAGGATGGGGCTGGTGGGAGGAGGAGGGGGACAGAGAGAGACTTACAGAATGAGAGCCCCATGCTCCACTGTCGGTGAGTTTTACCCACTTGTCAGCAGTGGTGTCCATCTCCTGGCACTGATCATTTTGAATCTGTGGAGTAAACACAAGGGCCCCAGTAAAGCTTCTTGAATGATGGCTTTAATTAAATTTGTTACTCAGCACAGGACAGGCTGCAAGAGCTTCTTTCAAGGTCTACAAAACAATGGCCATGAGTAATTCTCAACAAGTAAACATACCAAGACCTCTGGAGCCTACTGTGACAACTGCATATGAGTTAGCAGTTCTAAGTAAACCATCCTCATTATTGTAACAAAGAGACTAGGCCACTAAGAAGGCAGGGGCAGTGGAGGGGGTGGTAAGCAGGAGCGTCAGAGGCAGAGGAAGAGAGAGTTAACACTGAAAATCCACATAAAGGGGAAAAAGTCATCATAAAAATGTAAAAGCTTGCATTCACCATGCAGGCCCGAAAGTATAAAAATAAAGTTTATTTTTTATAAGATTTGGGGCCGTTAAATTTTTAAGTTAATAAATAAATGAAATCTGCTTTGTCTTCCTTTCCCCGGGACTTAACCCAAATGTGTATAGGTAAGTGGCTACAGCCAAAGTCAAAGCCCCCAGCTGGTATTTGGGGACAGATGTTAATGATATTCTATGCCAGTTCAAATGAATACAGCTAATATCTTTAGCACCAAACACTTTGTGCTTTTCAGGCAATTCTTCCAAAATACCTAGGAGTTGGCACATACTCTTCCAGGCCTGTGAAGAATACCTAGACATCAAAAATTTGGCCATCTTTACAGTCTTGCGTAACAGTCAGCAACAGAGTAGGGTTAAAATAACATCTCATCAACTATACTTCTGCCCAAATGGCTATTTCTCTCTTCTCTAAATCATTTTTCCACTTCATTCATCCCCCTGACTAATTTCACAGATAGCATTAAAATCTTTTCCATACGAGTTATTTCCTAAAGACTTACTAACTAGAAAACAGATCCTTGCAACAGCCAAATACCAGACAATACTGGTACTGCTCCTGAGGACCTCTGCTTTAACTGAATTCAAATGTCATATTTATATTATAAGCATAATGACAATCCTAATGCAAGTGGTAAGCCATTTTTAAAAAGATAGGAACCCTGAATATACCTTTGGTGGTCAATGTTTAGAAAAACTGAAAGCTTTTTTTCAGCTGATATCAGACATCATGCATTATCGTGACATTCTATTGGCATTCTACAGATCTGAGTTCTCCTGTTATTCTAAAAGTAACCAGTAAAGGTATAACCTTGGTCTAATCATTTATTCTCTCCAGATTTCAGTTTCATCATTTAAAAAAAAAAAGTGTGTGTGGAGGGGAGAGCTGAATGAAACTCCCAGACTCCTAAAATTAAATACTTTACTGCTTTCAATTATGAATTGTTTACAGGTGCATCTGCATCTTTCAGTCTTCAGACATTTCCTTTCCACTAACCATTTTGCAGGATGGCCGTAAGGTGTTGACCCTCTGAGTCAATAAACTGCAACCTATAAGGCTGAAACATCAGTAAAAGAAGGAACATGAACTCACCATCCCTTTTCAGTCCATATCCAGAAGAACAAAGTTATCATTGAGAGGAAGTAATGAAATTTCAAGCCTTAAGAGTACCTTTACTGACAACTCTCAAAGGACTTAATGGACAACACAAAACTAAATGCTTATTCTAACAATTATACAATTATCTTGCTTCTTAACTTTTAGTAATATTGCAAAAATGTCCAATGGAACAGGGAATCACTCAGTCTGAGAAGTATCTTACAAACAAAATGCAACTTAAAAACCCAATCTGTTTGAATATTGCTTAACATCTTAAACTCATCAAAGGATATTAGAGCTGGGAGGCTCCTTAAAAGGTCTTGTCTACAATCCACTTTACAAAAAGGAATGCTAAAAAAAAAAAAAAAAAAAAAGGAATGCTGAGGGCTAGAAAGTTAACTTAATTGTCCAATAACACACAACTAGCAGATCCTTGCAGAGTTGGGACCTGAGCCAGAATCTCCTGACTTTGAGTCTAAGGTTCATACCTTCGTGGAAAATATCTCTTCCTAGCAAATTTGTGATTTAGAAATTTCCACTATCAAGAGCAATATAAATTTGTTTTAGCATTATCAGTACCTTTATTCCTGAAATCTGGACAACAGAAACATTTACAAGATATTTTCCCAGCTGCCTGCACAACACACACTTTTTTTTTGGTTTAAGAAGTCAATCTGGGGGCTTCCCTGGTGGCGCAGTGGTTGAGAATCCGCCTGCCAATGCAGGGGACACGGGTTCAAGCCCTGGTCTGGGAAGATCCCACATGCCACGGAGCAGCTGGGCCCGTGAGCCACAATTACTGAGCCTGCGCGTCTGGAGCCTGTGCTCTGCAACGAGAGGCCGCGACAGTGAGAGGCCCGCGCACCGCGATGAAGAGTGGCCCCCGCTTGCCACAACTAGAGAAAGCCCTCGCACAGAAACGAAGACCCAACACAGCCAAAAATAAATAAATAAATTAAAAAAAAAAAAAATGGAGTGTATGAAAAACACTTAAAAAAAAAAAAAGAAGTCAATCTGAAAAGTTTTTCTCAAGTATCTGAGTA
This sequence comes from Balaenoptera acutorostrata, assembly GCF_949987535.1. NCBI lineage: Eukaryota > Metazoa > Chordata > Mammalia > Artiodactyla > Balaenopteridae > Balaenoptera > Balaenoptera acutorostrata. The sequence goes on along the minus strand of NC_080070.1, from coordinate 78,845,265 downwards.
ACTGCCACAACAACTATTTGCAAGATTAGATACAGTTTATATAAATAGTTAAATAATTTTCGTGGTAACAGCCCATTCTGTTAGACTATTGCTTTTTCCTATATTCTGTAATGTTATTTAATCTCCTGTCAGAGACATCAGCTATCTCATCCATTGATTCCATTGGACTGTACAAAACCGGCAGAATCAGAAACACACAGACATTCCTAACTGCCCATGAATACACTTAAATAACTCAAATATTTGAAATTGGAAAGAGAAAAAAAGGCTTTCAAACAAAAACTAAAATTGGTAAAAACATATTTTTAAACAAAGTAGCATCTGTAGCTATAAAAAACATTTTAATGAATCTTGGGGAAAATATCTGTCACACAAAAAGTCTCCACCAAATGGTCTCCTAATAATCACATCCAAAAGGAAAACAAGCCCAATGTTACTCTACAAGGTGAGAGCTCAAAGTTAAAGAAACAATATTAACCAGAAAATATTATAGACAAAAAATAACACTTCTTTTCATATTGAAAGTTTCAGTTAACACAAAAACCAAGGAGGCATACAACGGAATGGGAACAAATGATTAAGAGAAATTTTATATGAATGTCCTTTAAAAAGTGAATTCTAGAATATAAAAGCCCTTACAAAGAACTCAAAGAAGATGTTGTTGTCCACATACTGGTACTCAAAGAAAACATAGCCCGACTTCTTGAGGTGCACAGCGTAGATCAAGGATACCGTGCAGTCGTCACGATTGGACTCTATGTAATTTCCACGAGGGACCCAGGAAGAGCTGTGGAAACAAAAGCATTTCACGTCAGCATTCAGAAACCTCTTTTTCCACAAGTTCTGTAACTGAGATTTCAAAGCGGTTTCATCGACAAAGCGCAGCAGAGGCGTCTGAAGCTCATGTGGAACTCACAAGCCAACACCATTGCTGGAAAAAGGTTCATTGCTTGTGGCACATGACTTCCTAAATGGTGGTATGGTTATACAATCAAGTTGCTATGTAACTGCTATTTTTCACCAAAAATTTGATTTCTAAACAGATGATCACTAATTCCAGTTGTCTTAGATGGAGTTATTCTCTCAAACAATATCTAAAGTTTTATTTATAAACATATACTTGGCAGGGGAATGCAGGGGTTCCTTGATTATGAGAGAAGATATCGTCCTAGAAAAATCCAATTTAAAGTGAACCTAAATAAAATATAGATCACAGTGTCATAATACATAATAGGGGTAAAAGTCTGATTGGAAATTTTATCTAAAAAATAAAATGAAATATTAAGAAAATACACTAGTGAACAAAAGTTGGGTTGTAAATCTAACCATAAGCTAATTCTTAGATTAATCAATAATGAGTCACGTGCCAACTTTTGGGCCAGAAAAAATTTCCAGCCAAACTGTATGACAGCACAACTTATTATCCTTCTCTTCAAATTTAACTTTCTATCTGGATGATAAGTGAGATTTTGGCAAATTATTTTCTTTTTACTAACAGGAAAAAAAAAAAATTTGAATGAAAGACTGAGACTTCCACATCCCATCATGACTCACTAATTGGTATTGGATTTGCCCTTTTCTTTAACAATCTAGTAAACTAAACAAAACACGTGAGCCATGTTCAGGCATTGACAACAGGCAGTGCAGCACTGAGATTCTTGACAGCAGGAAAACACATGAGACAAAGCCCAAATTGACCCTGACCTCATTCTTCAGGACACTTTCCAGACCATGGCACTGGGAGATAGCACCCAAGCAGAGCACAGTGATCTCACTGAGCCAAGGAGCAGGGATGAATGTTTGGGGCAGCTGAAACAACTGGAATTTTCAGGCCTGAGATGCAGAGAAAACAGGGGCTCCAGAAGTCCATATGGAGTTTCTCTGAAGGCCCAGGCTTGGGTCTGGAGTGGGCAGGCCTACCAGCGAACAGCCATTGCAAAGCTAAGACATAATCAGAGAGGTCACTTTTATGGGAGTCGCTAGAGCTCCAGGCCAGCCAGAAAGGAGAAAACTTAATAACCCCATTGGACATTCATCTGAGATTCCAGAATTGCCACACTTCAGGAATAAGGGCCACGTCCTAGAGTAGGTATCAGCAAATTTTTTCATAAAGGCGTGGAGAGTCAATAGTTTTGGTTTTATGAACCATCTGGTCTCTCCTGCAGTGCTTAACTAGGCCACTGTAGTTCAAAAGCGGCCATAGACAATATATAAATAAATGAGTGCAGCTGTGTTCCAATATAACTTTACTTACAAAAACCGAGGGAGAGCCCACAGGCCACAGTGTGCCCAACTCTTGCCCTAGAGTAAAAACCATGACCTAGAACTAAGTGTGAAACCAGTATCGAGCCACCCTAAAAAAAAAATTTTAAAACCAGACCTGACGAGATCAAGGCATTCTTCTCATAAATAAACTGCCTTCCGAAACAAAATCCAACACCTTTTAAAATGAAAGAAAAAAATAATCCACATTCCCTACATCTTAACATTCATGATGCCCAAGATACAATAAAAATTTACTAGAAATGCAAAGAAGTGGGGAAGTATGACCCTTAATTGAGAAAAAAGATAATCAAAAGAAACAGACAGGGGCTTCCCTCGTGGTGCAGTGGTTAAGAATCCGCCTGTCAGTGCAGGGGACATGGGTTCCAGCCCTGGTCTGGGAAAATTCCACATGCCGTGGAGCAACTAAGCCCATGCGCCACAACTACTGAGCCTACGCTCTAGAGCCCGTGAGCCACAACTACTGAGCCCACATGCCACAACTACTTAAGCCCACATGCCTAGAGCCCATGCTCCGCAACAGGAGAAGCCACGGCAATGAGAAGCCTGTGCACCAGAACGAAAAGCAGCCCCCACTCGTCGCAACTAGAGAAAGCCCATGTGTAGCAACGAAGACCCAATGCAGCCAAAAATTAATAAATAAATTTATTAAAAAAATAAAACAAAAGAAACAGAACTATTTAAGACAGCTCTTCAAAATATAATCGACAATATGAAATAAAAGATAAATACAGTGCGTGAAGGGATGAGGAATCTCAACTATTTTAAGGGAAATAAAACCATTCTTAAAACTAAATGGAAATTCTAGAACTGAAAATTACAATACAAGAAATTGAAAATTCAACAGATGAGCTTAAGATCAAGTTTGAGACTGAAAAAGAAATAGTCAATGACACAGCAATAGAAACTATGTAATCTGAAGTCTAAGAGAAAAAAATTGGGGAAAAAATAGAGGCTCAGTGACTTTTGGACAACACCAAGTGGCCTAACATACACATAACTGGAATCATAGAAGGAAAAGAGGGAGAGAAAGGGGCAGAAAAACGTTATTGGTGAAACAGTGGTTAACATAATTCCCAAATTTGGTGACAATATCAACCTACATATTCAAGAAGCTCAGTGAACTTCAAGCAGAGTAAATACAAAGAAAACCACACCATCACAGTCAAACTGTTGAACAGCAAAGATATAAACTACTATTTTATAAGTAGTCAGGGAAGTAAAAACACATTACATAGAAGGGAACTAACCATACAAAATACAGCTAATTTTTTTTATCACAAACAAGGGAGAGATTCAGAGGTACTGGAACATCTTTAAAGCATGGAAACAGAAAAGTAAAAGCCCAGAGTCATACGTCCAACAAAATATTCTTCAAAACTGATGCTAAAATAAAGATATTTTTAGGTTAAACAAAAAAAAGCTGAGAGAATTTGTGAGCAGCAGACCTGCATTATAAGAAATGATAAAGAAAATTTTACAGGATGAAAAAAATAATACTGGATAAACATGCCAACCTATATACAGGAGGAAAGAGCACCAGTAATGGTAAATATGTAGATAAGCATATTTTTATCTCTTAAGTTTTTTAAAAAACAATTGATTTTTTAAAATTAATTTATTTATTTTTGGCTGTGTTGGGTCTTCGTTGCTGCACGTAGGCTTTCTCTAGTTGTGGTGAGCAGGGGCTACTCTTCATTGCGGTGCGCGGGCTTCTCATTGCAGTGGCTTCTCTTGTTGCAGAGCACGGGCTCTAGGCACACAGGCTTCAGTAGTTGTGGCTCGTGGGCTCTAGAGCACAGGCTCAGTAGTTGTGGCGCATGGACTTAGTTGCTCCACAGTATGTGGGATCTTCCCAGACCAGGGCTCGAACCCGTGTCCCCTGCACTGGCAGGCAGATTCTTAACCACTGCACCACTAGGGAAGTCCCATCAATTGATTCTTTTTAAAACATTTCATTGTATTATTGGGTTTATAATGTGTTCCTAAATATAATATATAATCATAGCTAAAGATGAGGGTGTAAAGGGAACTACACTGGTGTAAAACTTTACGTATTACATAAAACTTACATATTATATAAAAGTACAATAATAATGCTAATAACACTTTAAGAATAGATATTGTAATGTGTGGCCTTTGTAAGATATCTGAAGATATAAAAACACTAACCATAACAGAAAACACTGATAAATTGTACTTTTTCAAAAGTTAAAGTTTTGTTTATCATAGGACACCAGTGAGAAAATGAAAAGGCAAAAGCTACAGACAGAAGGAACTATTACACACACATACATGTATTTCTGCATGCATATGTGTATATTATATGTTAAATATTATATATATTCATGACATGATCTCATGTCTAGCATACACAAAGAACTCCTACAGCTCAATAATAAAGTGACCCCCCAAAAATAGCAAATGGGTAAAACATTTTGACGCTTAACACACACACACACACACACACACACACACACACATACACACACACACAGACGCAGAAAACATATGGACAATGGACAGACATATGAATAGTGCTCAACACCTTTATAAAGAAGGGAAATGCAAATAAAAACCACAAGGAGATATTATTTCTCATACACACACTTAGAAAGACTAAAATAAAACAAGACTTGACAATACAAATGTTGGTAAATATGTACAACAACTAGAGTTCAAACGCACTGCTGGACTCTAATGCTACAACCATTTTGAAAAGCTCTTAGTCAGTTTCTTATAAAGGTCAATGAACATCTTTCCATATGACCCAAGCAACTAAAAAGAAGTAAAAAGAATACAAGATTGGGTGGACCGAAAAAAGGAAGAAAGGAAAAAAGGAGGGAGGGAAGAAGGGAGATAAGCAAAAAAGTAACAGGCTGAAATTTACACTGAGACAGTTATACTCAATACACTGAAAAATTTCTGCTTATCATTCAATCTCTTTAATGAATAAACAATTCCAAGTTTATTGGAATTAGAAAAAGAAGCCACAGCAATATCTCCTGCCTACCAAGACAAAGATCTGAGGTCTCATAACATCCTACTAGTACCTTCCTCTAAGGAACTCTTTTATTTAAAAAAATTGAATTAAATTATACACACACACGTTTCCCCCGTTACACAAAAGTACAGCGTTCCTATGAAACCTTTAGTAAGCTGAAATGGCGCAAAGCAAAGAAGCAATTACCTTAGGCCACATCTTGCTAATGGATTTACAAAATAAATCAAGATAAAGCATAGATCCCAGAAACAGTTCAAAGTTACGGCGGCTTGATGCTGAGATGCCGCGTGGAGTTCCAGGAAAGAGCTTGGTGGAGCCACTCTCGCTGCCCATGGCGCACACTGCCGCTAAGACAGCCCCCCTTGCTGCAAAACCAATGCTGAACAGTATTTTTGCTTTCTGCCCTTTTTTTTTTTTTTTTTTATAAAAACGAAAATCCTCCTCAGATTTCTTTTGGTTAGCAAAAACAGGTACTAATATAGGTTTTTCATAAAAGCGAAATGATATAAAGCAACCTTTGGAAAAGCAGGGGATGCTTGTGTGTGTGTGTACATACATAAATATACAGCAGGGGTTTGAACTGCATGGGTCCAGTTATACGCAGATTATTTTCACTAAAGACACATTACAGTACTACTTGATCCATGGTTGGGTGAATCCGCCAGATGCCGAAGGGTGGATACAAAAAGCCAACTGTTAAGTTATAAGTGGATTTTCAACTCAAAGGAGGATCGGTACCCGTAACTCCCACATCGTTCATGGGTCAACAGTGTTATGTATGTGTGTACATATATACAGTGTTATGTATGTGTGTACATGTATATACAAACATGTATATATACACACATATACATTTTATATATAGTTAGAATTATTAGATATAACAATTCTGTTAATGCTATCTAACGTCACAACCCTACGTGATGAAATGACTGTTATCAGAAGAGTAAAAATGTCACCTGGCAGAGAGAGAGACAGCTATATAAAGCAAGGGGGAATGGAGGGAGGGTAAGAAGGAGGGAGAAGCAAACACATCTGTTATCACAGCTAAATAATTCCCCAGCGTCTTTAGCTCACGGTAAAAATACTGAGTCGTGAGAAACCATCTTTGTCAGAAGGTAGCCCGAGGCCTAAAGTTAAATTCTCCTAAACATGGCCATGTGAAAGGGGAATGTTACATAGTCAATACAAGAAAACAGGAAGGGTAAGAGCCCAAAGATAAACATTTTGTATTTTTTCAAAACAGTTTATCATTCCTCCAATGTTGTCACAGGCAAACCTAATAATCTCCTATTAAAAAGGTGGAAATTAAGTAAAGGTGCTTTCTACTTTAGGTGTTTAACCCACTCTGTAACCGGAGACACTCAAGTGTCAAAATGAAGGTTATACATTTTTCCTCTCAGGGGAAAAGAAAAAACATTGAAGTTATTCATTAAAATTAGAGAAGGGTTTGTAGAAACACCACTGACTTTAGTATAGTTATAAATGTATTATTAGAAAATTAATTTGTTTTCTTAAGAGCTTTATTGAACTTTTTGCATACAGTATCTATTATGTCCTAAGAGCAACTATTTTAACCTCATGAAAGTTCAGCTACATTATTCATAAGGACTGTTCAAAAAAACTGTGACTATTTGCAATTAGTTTATCTATAATCCCAATCACTACCAAGATTATCCTCAACATCTTTCTGGAAAAGAGCAACCACACCCTTCTCAAGGCTCCTTTGGATTCTTACTTGTTACAGCCATCTGGCCTGCTGTCAGAAGGGCCGACCACAGTGTCCATGAATGTTGCAACGTTGGAAAATCCTGCCGGCAGTTCATCCCATTCATCAAATTTGATGCCACTGCCCAAGGAGTAGGTGCCTTCACCACACTTACTGCATACCTGGTTCTTCATTTCTAGATACTCCCCAGAAGCACAGGAGAAAGCTGGAAGGCAGAAGAATGTATAATCCATTAGTCATCACACCCCCCCATCAATTTCCTCCCCTTCACACTGTCACCAGCATTATTTTTATAAAGCTCTGATCAGGTCACACCCTGATTAAAGCTTTCCAAAGTCTCCCTTATCACTACATGCACTTCACAGTCTGACCCCGACCTATTTTACCGGGCTCATCCCTTGACCCATTCTCTTCCAACCATAACAAAATTCTTATCACTCCCAGAATATTTCAACCTCTTTCTTGCCGCTGTGGTCTTTCTTCTGAGACGCTGACCAACGCACCTGCTCACCTGGAAAACTCCCATGTTCGTAAGTCAAAAAACGACCCTCTTCAGAACAGAAGATGGGGCCTTACCCCACCAGGCAGTCAACTGTGCCTCTCTCTGTGCTCCTGCAATACTCTTCTCATAATACCCCCCTTAAAGATAGACAGACGGATGGATGGATAGATAGGTATCACTTATCAATTGATGTGAGACTTCAAGCTTCCAGAAAGCAGGGATCATTGTTATTTTTGAATTCCTAATTGTACTGGGCAAATACTGAGTGCAAATAAAGGGCTGAACCAGTGAGTGACATAAACATAAAGGGGATAATGAGAGGGTAGTGCTTCACATGCAATAGCTAAACAAGTATCTCCACCATGAATCCATGTTTTCACTATTCACGACTCCCACGGAGTCATTTCCACAACCTCCTCCTTTTTACTGATGTCAAGTTCTGTGCTAATGTTCAGAACTAGAACCAGAAAACAGCAGCCACAGGAAATGCGCAGGACAGCTGACACAGTTATAGGAAAGACGGCAATTCTGCCGCTAAGGTATTATTCATTCAGCAAATGCAAATCTGTGTCCCCCAAGAGTGTGGCTCGGTGCTCAGAGCAGTATTAGTCACTCAAACGTAGCAAAGAGCTTTCTAATCCTTTAATCAGGATATTAAAGAAACAAGAACAAAAGAAGACCTCTAAATTATCCAAGGAAGAAAAACAAATCTCCCAGCAGAGAGTGAAGCAGCAAAACTTCACATTTAGCTAAACTCCCTTTTAGAATACATTTGGAAATGTAACAAGAAATAAAACAAGCTAATTTTGAAAAAACAAATTAAAGAAATAGAGCTAAAACCCACACTCATCTACTTACTTATCCACTGAATAAATGTTTTTCTTCAGAAAAGCTTAAGATGCTGTACAATGAATTTCTAACCCTCAAATCAACATCCCTAAATTAGCAGAACATCAGAAAATAAGGAAAGGTTAGGCAAAAAGTATTGCATGCTGGCTATAAGGTCAAAACTATCTTGGGGTCAAGTTGTACCACTCCCTAAATCTGTGACCTTGAGTGAGATACGTCACCTCTCCGGGTCTCAGTTTCTATCTCTGAAAAAATAAGATAATAATCATAGTGCTGCCTGACAGAGCTATAATGAGAAACTAAAAAATAGTATAAAGTGGTTAGCACACTGCCTTGCCTTTAATAAATGCTCACAACACGTGATTATGATCACTACAACATACCAAGAAAGAAACAGTTATAGAAAAAAATTTATTTTACTTTTTATGGTTTATAGGTCTTCTAGCAAACTGATAAAGAATACCATAAACCAAGAGCCCACATTACACTAAATCAAGGGTCAGCAAACTAGAGCTCACAGGCCAAATCCGGCCTGCTACCTGTTTTTGTAAATAAAGTTTTATTGAAACACAGTCATAACGGTTCATAGACATATTGTCTATAGCTGCTTTCACACCGCAGTGGCAGAGGTGAATAGCTGTGAGAGAGACTGCACTGCCTGCCAAACTGAAAATATTTACTTTCTGATAAAACAAAGTTATCTTTGAAGACAGTTTAGTCTAGTGTCCAAAACTGAACTTTTAACTTAAATAGTAAGAAGTAACTTTTTATGATAAGTTGTTAAAAGGGACCCTAGACTCTAAAAAGGAGATGATTGTGTTTGTATTATTTCAGAGAGTGTCCATTGCCCTTTAAAGTCATTAAGAATATCGCCAACTCTTTCGGAGGTATTTCTCTAAGGTCAGAAGGAAAACTGAGAGATAACGTTAACAGTAAATGTATTGAGTATAACACAGCCAATTCTTTTTACTCACAGTAGTTATACAAAGTTATCGTGAAAACTAAACTGGCAAATAATGAACCATTGCTCCTGGGGAAAATACAGGCTTAGGCTCCTATGATTCTCTAGTCACAATATCTTCATCAACAAGTCACAGTATCATCTTCATCAATATCTTGTTTTATGGGTTTTTCAGCCAGAAAACATCTTATTTAAAAAATATTGTTGATTCATTAACATTAAACTTATGGCCAACGGCACTAATACTTATACTTGAACTAAGCTTATTTAACAAGTGAATTTTCTCCAAAAGGCAAGGGACAGCCTTCTTGCACTTAGGATCACTAGCCAGCACTTCAGCACTATTTTAAACAGTAAGATCACCAATAAAAGGCATAAGAATGCAAAAAAAAGGCGTTCAATAGACTGTGCAAACGACATTGTTGGTAGTATGCGAAATGAAATAAGGAGGCAGCCTGTCACCGTCTTCAACCTCAGCTGGGACCACATGGTCGGGTGACTCATTTTTACTGCTCTGTACATGTCTGCAAATGACAGTGAAAGTATTACATGGACTGATTTGAGAGTTACAAATAAATTTTTTAAGGTAGGTAAATTTGCAAATATGGAATCCATGAATAATCAGGATTGATGTGTTTTAATAGACCTGTGAAGGAGGAAGATACTATGCCCATTCGCCAGAAGCAGAAATTGATGCACAGTACAATTAAATAACCCTATTAGAAAATTATCCAATTAACAAGTGGCAAAGATGATATTCAAATTTAGCTCTCTGATTCCAAAGCTCACGTCCCAAGAAAATTCAATTCAAGCAATATTATAATCAATGCAAAAAGAGCAAGTAATGTCAAATTAATTCATTATTATATTTCACATCTTTCTTCATTTGCTGTCTTGAACTGTTAAAAAATATTCATGTGCATTATAAAGCAATAACAATTCCCTACCCCCAGGTATCTTATGAAATTTTTAATATATTATAGCTGAAACACACACATTTACGAAATATTTTAGCAAGTTACTAACTTCCATACGCCTCAATGTCCACGCCTATAAAAGGAAAATAATAGTAATATCTATCTCCAAGAGTTTTGGGAGTAAATGAGATATTCCATATAAAACATTTAGCAGTGTGCCTGACATAAAGCACATAATAATTGTTAGCTGCAATTATTAATAATATAATTCAGGGGTCTGGGACAATCAGAATTCTGCCACTGGATTGATGATTTTACATCTCTTTAGAATAATTACATGGTCAAAGTTACTTGAATAGGTATAGGGCCTTTAGTAATACAGAGGAGCTAAACAGTCTACAGCTTTTTGTATTTTAATTATTGCCTCCTCCTCAATCTTTTTTTCCACCCTGGAAGCCAGCTCTAGAGCCACACGTCAAAGGAAAGGAAGAGCCACACGTTCTTATTAAACACAATTTACTCCATGAGATGATGTCAACATGGCCCTACTGACCTCTTCAGGCAGGCACCAACGAGGACCAGCTTTTCCTTTTCTTATACCTTCTGTCCTAACCACATCTACTTTCTACTTTGACACTGCTTTCTTGGCCTTTGGTTTTTAGTTGAATTAGAAGGGTTTTTATAATCTTAAGGACTATATTCTTCATTCAAATTTGCTTACAGTACAACATAAGACTTTTTAAAATTAAAATATAGTTGATTTACAATGTTGTGTTAGTGTCTGGTGTACAGCAAAGTGACTCAGTTATACATATATATACATATTCTTTTTCATATTCTTTTCCATTATGGTTTATTATAGGATACTGAATATAGTTCCCTGTGCTATACAGTAGGACCTTGCTGGTTATCTATTTCATATATAGCAGTTTGTATCTGCTAATCCCAAACTCCTAATTTATTCCTCCCTCACCCCCTTTTGCCTTTGGTAACCGTAAATTTGTTTTCTATGCCTGTGAGTCTGTTTCTGTTTTATAAATAAGTTCATTTGTGTCATAGTTTAGATTCCATATGTAAGTGATATGAGATGTATGGTATTTGTCTTTCTCTCTGGCTTCCTTCACTTAGTATGATAATCTCTAGGTCCATCCATGTAGCTGCAAATGGCATTACTTCATTCTTTTTTATGGCTGAGTAATATTCCATTGTATATTTGGACCACATCTTCTTTATCCATTCATCTGTCCATGGACATTTAGGTGGCTCCCATGTCTTGGCTACTGTAAGTAGTGCTGCAGTGAACATTGGGGTGCATGTATCTTTTTGAATTATAGTTTTCTCCAGATGTATGCCCAGAACTGGGACTGCTGGATCATATGGCAACTCTATTTTCAGTTTTTTAAGGAACCTCCATACTGTTCTCCATATTGGCTGTACCAATTTACATTCCCACCAGCAGTGTAGGAGGGTTCTCTTTTCCCCACACCCTCTCTAGCATTTGTTATTTGTAGACTTTTTAATGATGGCTATTCTGACTGGTGTGAGGTGGTACCCACTGTAGTTTTGATTTGCATTTCTCTAACAATTAGCCATGTTGAACATGTTTTCATGTGCCTAGTGGCCACCTGTATGTCTTCTTTGGAGAAATGTCTATTTAGATCTTCCGCCCATTTTTTGATTGGGTTATTTGGTTTTTTGTTACTGAGATGTACGAACTATTTGCATATTTTGGAAATTAAACTCTTGTCAGTCGCATCATTTGCAAATATTTTCTCCCAGTCCATAGGTTGTCTTTTCCTTTTGTTTATAGTTTCCTTTGCTCTGCAAAAGCTTATACGTTTGATTATGTCCCATTTGTTTATTTTTACTTTTCTTTCTATTGCTTTGGGAGACTGACCTATGAAAACAATGCTACAATTTATGTCAGAGAATGTTTTGCCTATGTTCTCTTCTAGGAGAACTATATATACTCTACTATACATAATATATATACTATAGAGTATATATACTATATACTACTATAAAGATAGAAATATGCAGGTGTGGAAAAAAACATTTATACCCATTTGTCCCCAACCAGCAAATGGCTGGGCAACTTACTTAACCCTCCTTGCCTCCATGCATTCACATTCCAAGGATGACACGGCTTTCCCCTCCTCCTTCACAGGACTGTTTGTGGTCCTATGAGAAACTGAAAACCACTCTGAGAATAAAATATGACATGAAAATTTAAAGCTTTACTATCATCATGCAACCACCCCGTACAATGTACCAAATAATAGTCTCTGAATTGAATCATTTATATGCTGATTATCATCTATGATTTATGCCTAACAATAAAGAACATCTATTTTTAATCTTTTCATCACAAGGACCTCTTAGTTTTGCTTTTCTTCCTTCAGAGACCTCATGCTATGGAAGATGATGGCTATGCTATGGAAGATGATGGCTATCAATTACCTTTATTCATAATTCATCCACTTTTGCTGCTTTCATTCAAAGTTATTACTAGAATTTCTTTTCTAAACAGTAAACAGCAATAAGAAGCAGTAATAAAATTTTCAGTTTACTTGTTCAATGAGATGTTGATGGTATAGGGAACCTATGCACTCTTATTACAGGTAAGTATATGGGAATCACACTATGTCACTCAACAGATATTTCTTATCTAGTATTTAGTAGGCAAACACTAGGCACCAAGGGTATTTTGGTGAATAAGATGGAAATAGTCCCTTCTCTCATGGAGCATCTAGTCTAGTCTAGTCTAGACTTATCTTCCTCAAAATAGACTGAATTTACATTTCACTAAGATAAATTCACTGTAAAACTATCATATCTGTTAACCTAAGTTAATAGCTAAATAAAAAATAGTTACATATATTTATTGGAAAATAATTAAATCAATTCCAGAATTAAGATGAGCCAATATATCTATTTTCTTCAATTGTCTCATTTCATTTACATAAGATAAATAAAACAAGGTTAAAGCTGCAGGCATTGTCATTACTGACTATACAAGAAGAACACTCTTCCGACTATTACTATTATTCACGGCCATTAAGGAAAGTACAAACAGGGAAAATAATGCACAGATTGTGGGTCTCAAAAATGATAAATTTTACCTTCATCCATCATTTAGCCAATCAATTATCATTATCAGATAATTAAAGCTTCAACTGCCCGCCAGGTTTATAATTCTTCCCACAGAAAACAAAAAGGAAGTAAGAAATGGCATCTAAAAAGAAGGTGAACATCGGCTTCAATCCAGCAAATCTCGGCTGCTCTTCCTCCCTCAGTGCCAGTGACAAGGAGAATGCTCAGACATTTTCTTTTCTAAGTTCTTATTTGCGAAATTCTTAAAGAAGAAAAATAATTTCTCTCATTTTACAAAAATGAAAGTGAGACAGGAAGACTCCAAAACAGTACATTAAAAGAGGCCATTTCTTATGATCCAGCAATCCCACTCCTGGGAATATACCCAGACAAAACTATTCAAAAAGATACATACATCCTTATGTTCGTTGCAGCACTGTTCACAATAGCCAAAACATGGAAACAACCTAAATGTCTATCGACAGATGAATGGATAAAGAAGATGTGGTGCATATATACAATGGAATACTACTCAGCCATAAAAAAGAACAAAATAATGCCATTTGCAGCAACACGGATGCAACTAGAGATGATCATACTAAGTGAAGTAAGTCAGAAAGACAAATACCATGTGATATCACTTATATGTGGAATCTAAAATATGACACAAATGAACCGACCTACAAAACGGAAACAGACTCATAGAGAACAGACTTGTGGTTGCCAAGGGGGGAGGGGGGAGGGAGAGGGATAGACTGGGAGTTTGGGGTTGGTAGATGCAAACTATTACATTTAGAATGGATAAACAACAAGGGCCTAATGTATAGCACAGGGAATTATATTCAGTATCCTGTGATAAACCATAATCGAGAAGAATATTTTAAAAATTCACACATATTATACACATATTATATACACGTGTAACTGAGCCGCTTTGCTGTAGAGCAGAGATTGGCACAACGCTGTACATCAGCTCTACTTCAATAGAACTTCTTTAAAAAGAAAAAGAGGCCATTTCTTGCTGATGTTCTTATTCACTGAAGGCATTTTTTCCCCTTGGCTGAAGGGAATCTTTGTTCTGTTTCATTGAGATTTTATTTGTCATAAGTGTGTTTTTCTTGTCAAAATCCACAAGGCAGCAATGCAGGCTGATTGTGAGTGCATCACCTGTCTGCCATGTTCAAGATAAGGTTGGAAGAGAATAACAGAAGGTAACACTATGCAAATTCTAACAGCAGCAGACACTGCAGTGTTCCTATGACGAGTAAATATTCATGAGCATTGAGGAGCTATATTGGTCTACTCCACTCTAATTCACAGGTGATGGAATATGAGGTATGATGTGATCATAGAATGAATAAATTATGATATGTAATAACACTTAAAACTATCAGAATGACCAAAAGGGACTTTCGAGATCACCTGGTACAAACCCTCCCAATATGGATGCCAAGTTTCCTCATCTGTGTGACCTAGAGCATCTTAGTTCAACTTTTCTACAGTCACCACAGGCAGACTCACTATCTATGAGTCTCATGACTCCTATGACTCTCTACCTAATAAATAGACTCCCTGCAGTACCAGGGAGCCAAAAGATTTTATTATAGCTAAGCTAAGAAAAATCCACTGTTCGTATTTGAAGTAAAGACGAATAGCATTCAAAAAACATACCTCTGCCCCAGAAGTCAAAAGACGTGAGTTCTAGTTCCAGCAGGGCTGCCTGGCCACACGTGGAGTTAACACACGAGCTGCTGTGCAGAGTCTGAAGTGGCACAGTTAAATGATCAGAACCGAATTCTTAAAGCCTGATGTTACCAATAACCACCTTCAACTTTCCATTAAGACTTGGGGATGAAGATGGGGGCCACAGAGATGTTTGTAAGTTCAGATTTGTGAAATTCTTTGACAGAGAAGGGAGAAAAAATAATTTTCACCTCTCATTTTTCAAAAATGAAAGGGAGACAGGAGACATACAAAGCAGTACATTAATACAAACCACTCTGGCCAATGTTCTCTAATTCACTGTTCTCTGAAAAGAATATTCAGTCAAAGGACTGCCTCTCCATCTCTGAAAATGAATTCTCACCTCTAACGTTCTTTCCAGCGAATGGGTCCTCACAGAACCCTAACAGCTAGGATGGTGTGACAGTCACTGCGCTTTGCAGAGAAGACTCATCAGCCAGAATACCTGCTCCCCCGCCTCCCCACCCCCCCAGAAAATATCACCAACTCCTGGTGTTACATAGAAAACTGATCCATGTAACACCACCGCTATAATCCCCATTAAATTAGTGGAGCCTAGATTAAAATTTCCCATCTTTTTTGCAAGCAAAAGCTAACTAAGGTAGATTCCATCTTTAAAAAAAAAAACCCACAAATGTACTTTATTGTGGCTTCTTGACTTCAGCGTTTGATGGGGAAGACGACAAATTCCAGTTCATCGAACACAGGATGACACAAGGTTTATGGGGAAAAAAAATCTAACAGCGAAGGTCAGGGGAAGGAAAATGTTGAGAGTATTTGATGAGGTCACCAAAGAGGGAAGAGCAATGCATCTGTGAAATCAGTTTTCTCAACTTCCAATTATGTCCCAACACTTTGATTCTTATCATCCGGAACTTTTCCTCTTCCTTAGAAAGTGTCGGTCACCCTGTACTTCCTGATAGTTTCTCTGCCCTTGATTTTGCCGTTTTGAGAGCTGAGTTCTCTCATCTCCTCATAAAACACTTTTTTTCAAAGAAGCTCCCTCGACCATAGCTCCCATCAGACACAATTGATGTGAAGCCTGTTTCTGATCTGTTATCGTAACAATCTCATGCGTTGCTGCCTTTCATCCACCACTCGCGTGTTGCTGAGCAGATTTAACTCCAACACTCTTCCCACCTGGAATAATGATGCGTCAACATCCCAAACTAAGCCTACTGAGGACAAAATGTTTCTGTCCTTTCATACGTAGAATAAAGTTTTACTACTCTGATTAGATCTCCGTGTTTCACCTATGGAAACGAAGCACCGAAGGCAGTCTCTAATTTGATGGCACCAAGGTAATTCAATCAACAAATATCCCAGTGTTTGCAGCTGCCTTAGGATCCAGGAGAGGATGACGGCTCCTCTCCTCTTGGGAAGAATGAAACAGGACTCTATTCTAAATTAAGAATTTCTGTAGTTGAAAAAATACCGATATTTTTCTAATACATGTTAGATAATGAATGCATACTGTATGTTATCAAGCACCAACAGTTTTCTAGACACAGAAAAAAAAAAAAAAAAACGCTAAGCCAGGATATAAGCAGTTATATCCTCATTGTATTTGAGGATATAACACAAATGTGCCTTACATTCAGAACGTTATTCCCTTACCTTTCAGAAAAATAGACACAATTAAGAATAAAATCTACAAGCAGGTCAGTAATCAATTAAAATAAACCCCCAAGCAATATATCGGAGCGTTTAGAGGCCATCTTTTAAAAACTCCACTTACCTATAGGAGATTTGCATCATGTTTCTATCAAGAGGTAAATGTAAGGTGACCACAATGCCTCAAGAAGGGGCCTAACAACTTGTTCAACAAACACTGTAGTCCTGTCCAAAGAGGCGCGACACCATAGGGGTTAAGAACACGGACCCAGGAGGCAGACTGCTCGGTTCCAAATCCCGGTTCTGCCTTTGACCTACCTGTGGGAGGTATCCCAGTGCCTCCTTCACAAGGTTGTTGGGATGACCGGGTTTGACTGAACACCTGTAAAGCATTTACAGCTCTGCCTGACATACAGCAAGTAAAGATTGGCTATTATACATTTTATTGTTATTTTCACTGTTATATTATTATATAATTATGACTCTGGGCACTATAGATTACATTTATCGTTCCATTTAAAGCCCTCAAACACCTGCGAATAGCCGTCTCCAGGTTAAAGTCCTTGGTGTAACACACTGAGCCTTTGAGATCTGTCAGAATCTCTGTCCCTGCTCACATTCTCCCTGAGTGCCATCCTCCCAGACCTCCCAGAGCCCCCAGGAAAACCCAGTGCTGCCTCTAAGTTGCACCTCTGCCCGCGTTTCCTCTCCCTCAAATGCCACTCTGCTTCATCGAGTGCGTGAACACCTTCTTTCAGGGTTCGCCTCAGAGATCCTCAGAAAATTAACACGTACGGCCCGTTAAGTATGACATTTAATCCCTGTCTCAACTCGAAGTCAGGGCACAGTTTTTCAGATAAACCTGCCAGGGGTCAGATAACTTTCCAAGGTGATTCAGTCTGCATTTCAAACTCACACCTGCTTCACTGTGAGGTCCTCTTGACTCCCTCCCTCCCCAGCAAGATCACGCTAGGTATTTGTATCTATCTTGCACTTTGCCCCATACTCAAAATAATTTATTACCCATGGGCTCCCTTATTAGAATGAAAAGTCCTGGAAAAACAGAAATCTCTTGTTCATTTATTTTTGGATCCCTATCATCAAGAATTTAGGAAATACTCAACAAATGTTTAGTGAACGAATTAAAACGCAATAAATACCTGTGGACTAAATATTTTGCTCAAGACATACAAGTCTGTTGAAGATCTGGGGTTTCGTCTGAGGTGTATATCACACCTGACCACGAACTGTGGGAGGCCTGGGACTGGACACCCATGCGGTAATGCTCCCACTGAGACTTACAGAGCAAAGAAGTTGTATGAAATTAGTTAAATCATAGCACAAGTAAGAACGTATAAAAATTTACTAAATTAGCCTGCCATGTGTATTTAAATATGTGTTCCTCCAAAACCGTTATATGCAGGAATTAGCAAAAGGGTGCAACTACCCATTGGATAAAAGAGTCCTATAATCAAATATACTTGGGAAACTCTGGGTAAAACAGAATGCAGTTAACACACAGTAAATGTTCTATAAATAATTACCATGTTTCTCAGAGACTTTATTATGAAAATGTGGACTGCATCCCTCCATCAAGGGGATACAGCATTCATCATTTTTTAAAAGTATTGGTATTTCACGACAAAAAACCTCAACACGCTTTTTTTGTTAACATGAAATATTTCTTGGGATGAGTATTCCACAGAACAGACTCCCAGCATGCTACGCAATCACCATTCAATACCAACCTACTCAATTTGCCCAGAGGCACTGGCTGCCATACCAATAACAACGCTACACAACTGAAATAGACTAGATATTGAATCCTGGGGAAGAGCCTACACTTCAAAGAGCTATGATCCCCCAAAAATGGATTTTTAAATATCCCACCCAGGAAGCTAAAGCCAACTCTCTTTCCATGAGAATCCTTCCTCTCTTTCAACTCCAAACTAGAATCAAAAGATGTTGACTCAAACTGTCACCTCTGCTTACTCCTTAAGGCCCATGAAATGTAGGTTATGACAATAGATCTGAGAGACACAATGGAAAAAGGAAAACAACTGTAGTCAAGGCGTTTTTTTCTAACCTGTATATAGCATTGCTTAATCTAAGAACCGAATATTAGTTTATATAAATACTGAAGTACAAGATTAAACAATGCCCACAATACTATAACTTGATGCTAACATACCAAATGGGATTACAAATATCTTAAATAGTCATCCCCAATTAGAAAATGATGCGTTAAGGTTGAAGTCAGGGGCGGAGAAATACGAGAAGGAGTAAGCAATAGAAGATACACACTCCCCAAAGGAAGAGACAGCTTATGTTTATTTCCCTTCAGTGCTCTAGACTTTTCTGAAAATATGTAAGGCAATAGGTAAAGGAATTCTCTCCTCACTCCTAGTAGCCAGGCTTTTATTTCTAAGGTTTGGTTTGAAACAAAAAGTCCCTTCTCCCCTCTGTGGTTGGTGAGAGAAGAGAGAAGAGAGAGAGAGAGAAGGTACCCCACCGAGGCAACCATTCCAAAATGACTATTGTTTTTGACAATCTAAGGAAGTCAAGAGGACACCCAGAGAGTCAAGGGAAGATTTTTTAAACTCTTATGCAAGAGGGAAGTGACGCAGCAGCGGAGAAGGGATGGAGTCAGAACAGGGGTTATATCCCCTCGTTCTGGGAGGAGGCAATGAATGCTGTGTTCAGGAGTGACATGCTACCTGCAAGCTGTGCCTGAGTGATGCCCGCGGACACAAGACTCAGCACCAGGGCTTGGAAGAAGCAGCAAAGTTCCCTGGAGCTAAGCCTGGAGCCAGCAGAAGGAAGGAGCGAGATGAAGTCATTTCAGTGGCCCACTGCAGCACTGCCTAAGACACTGAGGTTTCCAGAGCAGAGGGGACAGCAGGACAATGAGAAGCTGTGTCAGTTAATAACCAGAGGTCTCTGCATCCCACTTCCTGAGGGCAGCAAGCCTCAAGCTCACATACAGTCCTGGGATCCGCCACAGCAAAAACTGACGCCTGACTTCTCATTAACTTCACTCAGAGCCTTGTAGCCAGATTTTACATGATTTTTTTTAAAAATAAAGATATAATATAGCTTGCCCATCAATTCTATTTTTAAAAAATGTACAGGTGCTACATAAACATTCCCATAATCCCTTTCCTAAGGAAAGGCCTCCTCTACTGCTTCCTTCTGAGAAAGGGGGAAAGATCTAGCTAATTACATTTTGAAGAATCTATAGGAATTTCCACCGAGGCCACATTCTGGGTTTTGCTTCACTGAGAGACACTAGGATCTGGGGAAATTATGTCTCACACAACCATCGCCCTAAATATTTTTCACTTACTTGAAGCTGCCACGTTCCGCGTTTTTCTTTTCTTTCATGTGGCCCAACTGCTGGGCCATATCACCAAAATGTAAGTGCTGAGTCTAGTGTCTGTGGGCATCACCCCCCCATCGCAGGTTTGGGCCTCACTCTGGCGCAGCTTGCAAGTAACATGCCACTCCTGAACCCCAACACTTTCATCCTCTTTTATCCTTGAAGCACAAACATCGAATACCTTCCCTTGACGATGGCCAGTGACAGAGCATTATGCCACACCATCCCCACCCCAATGGGGCCCTGGAAGCTCCTCCAGGCTGTCAGCTTCAAGTGGCAATCTAACTCAGTGGGTAAGAGACAGGCTCTGGAATCAAACATGTCTGTACTTGAACCCCAGATCTGCCATGTCCTGGCTATATGACCCGACCTGCAGTAACTTATTTCACCACTTTAAGCCTGAGTTTTCTCATCAGTAAAGTGGAAATACTAAGACTAGCTATCTGAGATGGTTGTTGTGAGGATACAACAGAAAATGATGAAAAGCTCCAAGCACGATGTTTAGCATGTAATCTGTATATGAGAAATGGTAGCTATTACTAGCAGTAGAAAATCTAAGCCACTGAAGGAATATTCAGTTATTACCATAACTGCCTTCAGCAGTGAGTTTCAAAATAACTTGCCTTTACCATACAAAAAAAAAGTCACAATCAGAGGCCAGACTAATAACTTCCAGAGCTGATATAAGTATACGACACAAAAATACGTGTAAATTCAGATTTCAGACAAACTACCAAGATAAAAAATGCCCCAGGGCTTCCCTGTGGCGCAGTGGTTGAGAATCTGCCTGCCAATGCAGGGGACACGGGTTCGAGCCCTGGTCTGGGAGGATCCCACATGCCGCGGAGCAACTGGGCCCGTGAGCCACAACTACTGAGCCTGCGTGTCTGGAGCCTGTGCTCCGCAACAAGAGAGGCCGCAATAGTGAGAGGCCCGTGCACCGCGATGAAGAGTGGCCCCCGCTCGCCGCAACTAGAGAAAGCCCTCGCACAGAAATGAAGACCCAACACAGCCAAAAATAAATTA
The DNA here is from genome assembly GCF_949987535.1 of Balaenoptera acutorostrata. Classification (NCBI taxonomy): domain Eukaryota; kingdom Metazoa; phylum Chordata; class Mammalia; order Artiodactyla; family Balaenopteridae; genus Balaenoptera; species Balaenoptera acutorostrata. The sequence continues at coordinate 78,824,165 of NC_080070.1, read as the reverse complement.
ATTAATTAATTTTAAAAAAAAAAAAAAGCCCCAGCCATGACATAAGTAGTATCATTTCAGGGTATCATTTTTAAAGTAAGTACTATCATCGTTTAAAGTGATAAACAACTAATAGTGAGTTTACTAGACCAAGTTCTTAGAGCAGTTCAAGCTGGCATGTCAAATTCATAACATTATCTGTGGAAGATCATAGTAAATAATGAGCAAAAACATCCCTGGCAACATTCAAATAGAAATAATTTGTATTGAAGCATCAGTTCTGAAACAGATTTTTAAACCCTTGGCCAATAAATTTAATCACTAGTGTCCTGGTAAGTGTTGAACAACCGGCTCTCAAGAGGCACCTGATTTGTAGTGTTTGCCAATTCCCATGGTGTAAATACTCCACCATGGCCCATTTCAAAGGAACAATCAGTTCTCAAAAGCCAGTACCAGCCAACAGCAGCACACCACTTAGATACAGAGTAGTATTCAAAATGCTTACACACTCCACCTCAATAGGGCTGTTTACAAGGAACCAAGGAATTAGCCCACAAGTAAAAGGCAAATATAGATAAATGACATACGGATTTTCTAGGAAGGTGACAGAAGCAATTTTGCAATGAGCTAATGCCACAGGCAATACTCAGGCTGTTTCCCTTTTAACTGCAATCCTCCCTCACTGAGAGCTGGTCCTCTTTCTGCACAGGTGGCCACATATACCCCAGCCTTGGATCATCTTCATATCCACTGACCCCACTATCCTCTTAAGATTCTTGCTAGACCCAAGTCTTTCTCTGGTAACCTGGGTTCTTAGGTTCTCTCTATATTCATTTAATATCATTCACCAAGAAATAATGGCTTTCTTCCTTAATTTTCCTCCGAAGACTTGCCGTCTTCCTGTCTCTCTTTTATCAGTAAACCCACACCTATGCTAAAACTCCTCCAGCTGGTAATAGAGATACAGTTTCTCTATGAAGAGGAAGGAATTAGCTCCCTGTTTAATTAATTTGCTTATCTGCTCCTTCAATTTGGGAACAAAAGAACTCAGGTTTTAGGAATACCATTTGGAAGGCTGCAGGAAAACCAAAATAATCTCTGTCTTATTCCAGCTTTGAACTCTAGGACACCCCAAGACGACTTCACTGTAGGAACCTGTGACTCACCAAATTCAAGGATTTTAAAAAGTAGAGTTTACAAATGAAAATAAATTTCATGACATATTTCTGTTAATTCAAAATGTTGCACTTCAAACTTGTTTAATTGCTAAAAGACAAGCTGTTGAATGTGATAGTCATCAATTCTCTCTCTGTACATTACACTATAAAGTCAAATTATAATATTTCTATGGCAAAAAAAAAAAAAGAAATCCATTGCCAGATGAAGGCGTGTGTATGTGTGCTGGTGATGAAAGCACAATGTGACTGTACTTAATGCCACTGAACTGTACACTTAAAAATGATTAAGATGGTACATTTTATGTAATGTGTTTAACAATATTATGCATACCAAACATTACTACGTGTATCAAAAATCTTTGAAAAGTCTCTTAAAATGTAAAGAAAAAAAGAAATCTATTAAATAGAAATTCTGCCACTCTGCCCTTTAGAATTTCAAGTAAGACAGTAAACCAGATTTTTTTAAACAAACAAATAAAAATAACACCCTTTAATATTGCCTGTGTCTCGTTACAGACCAGACATAAGGGCACTGAGTGTCGAGAAAGGATGCTTTTGCTCTGCTAGATCAATGTTCCTTTTTTCAAAGGTCTTTTATACGCACTACAGGTAACTCCTCGGGCTCATATGAAGGGTTTACGGTTTAATCAGGAAAACAAATGGTCAGAAAGTCAAAACGTACTGCATTCTTTGCCTCTCACTGGGTCAGGCAGGCCAGAGCAGTCCACTGCAGAATCCGGAATGGCAACTCTCCATCTGGAGCCACTGCTATCACATTCTGTATATTCAAAGTGGTAATCTTCCTGCAAATAATCACAAAGACAAGCCTTTGTTAGAGCCAATTTTAATGGGACAACTGCGCTTTCTCAGTCATCCCCAAACCTGCCTGGAAGCCTGGTTCCAAACTGTTCTCTCTGCTTGACCCTTATTCTTCCCCCACTCCTTCCATACCAAGCAGTATTTTGATCAAAAATGTACCATGCCAGGCACTGAGTAGGCACTGAGGATCTGATGAGGGCCACGACAATATGCCACTCATGGGGTGACCAGGGAACTGTAGTCTCACCCACCCCAAAAGGTAACAGCACATGTCCCTATTTTTTGCAGGCTTCTTAAGCTCTAAATCATTGATAGATATGAATGTAAAAGCAAAATAACCCTAGCAAATTGAAGGCTGTCACTGTCCCAAATTTTTCAAAGAAAGAAATAGGAGAACTGTTCCCATTGACCTAATTTCTCACTCTGTTTAAAATTTAACAGAAGGTAGAATGATTAATCATCCAAATACTAACTAAAAGACTACCGGTTTTTAAAGCAGCTCTCCCAGGCTCAATCTCCCCCACCACAGCAAGCTGCCTTCAATCACAGACTGTAACACAGACCATTTATTACAATCGCCAAATAAGACCAACCCACTTGTCTCTGGCCTCTATCTTCGCTTGACCTCCCCTGCTCAGAGCACATTACACCCGTGAGATGCTTGAGCTGAGAGGAACGAGGACAAAATGTCATTAGACGTTTCAAGAATGAGAGAAGTTATAAAGCTACTCCAAAATATTTCAGTTCAGTATCTTAGGAGTTGCTAGTCTGCTTAATCTACTCTGTTTGCCTCCTTTACTGTATCAATGACAGGAGTGAATGGAAATATCGCCACATAACCATCAGGAAACCAGGTGGGGAAGTTTGTGTGTGTGTATGTGATGTGTGTGTGTGTGTGTATACATGGAAAGAATACCAGTTAATACCAGTTAAAATACCATGGAATCAGGTCTGAGTTTGAATTGACATTTCATTCCTCCACATACAACCAATGTGCTATATTGGACAAGCCACTTTACCTCTCAAAACAACCATATTTTTCATTGGTAAAATTACAATAATAGTATTTCCTACCTTGTATGGCTCTTGTGGCAGTTAATTGAGATAATGTCTGTAAAATGTTAGGCATGTTAAGCTACACTGGGTTAGCACTTATTAGTGGTAGAATTATTATCCTTCTTAAGGGCAATGTGGGTATAGAGGATGATATAGGGAAGGAGCTAGTGGTAACAGGAAAAGGCACAAACAACCTGAGTCTCTGTTTCCCCTGCTTCAACTTCTGCATACACTTATGATACAATGAGAAGGGACTGAGAGTTAGAGAAGGTGTAATCACCAGGCTGGAAGCAAAGGCCTTATGCTGCATTAGGACTCTCCCCAGAATTAAGATTCAGTATATACTTCAGGTAATCATCTCTGAAGAGTATTTTTTCCACTCAAAATTTTTTTTACAAAGTTTGGTAACAGACGATTTAAGATTAAGTTATTTGACAAGAGTCTAGATTTCAAATATGTTTTACTGCCAACTGAGGGCAAACCTACATATGTAAAAAAAAAATCAATAAAAACTGCCAAATGGGAAAGGCTTCCCAGAGGGAAAGATGGGAGGAAGGAGGGAGGAAGGAGGGAGGAAGGAGGGGGAAAAGGGAGGAAGGGAAGTAAGAAAAGAGGAGAGGGACGGAGGGAGGAAAACATAATAAAGGTCACTAAATTTGACAACGTACAAATGTTAAACACTGTACACCAAAAGTCATCATAAACAAAAGGGAAAGGTAAACAACAAAACAAACTGGTGAAGAAACACATAGCAAAGGTTAACTAACTTAAGAATACTGGGTTTCTGAGTTCTGGAAGTGAATGGTGGTGATGGCTAGACAACAATATGAATGTACTCAGTGCCACTGAACTGGACACTTAAAATGATTAAGATGCTAAATTTGATGTTGTGTATATTTCACCACAATTTTAAAAATTAAAAATATGAAATAAAAAGAATACTGGGTTTCTAAAGATCGGTAAGGAAAAGGACAAATAACTATTGGAAGAATGGTCAAAGAACACAAGCAATTCATTAAAGAACAACACAAATGGCCACGGAGAATATAAAAAAAAGTTGAACCTTGCCAAAGAAATACAAATAATGATTTTCATCAAGTTGGCATGACATTTAAAATATTTCTTTTTTTAAACTCCCTGAGGTAACAGTGCAGTAAAATGAGCACTTGTGTGCTTCCAATGAGAGAATCAAGTGTGCAGGCTTTCTGGAGAGAAACAGTCAATGTGTACCAAGATCTTGAACGTGTTCAAAAATTTGAACCCCAAATTCCACTTCTAGCATCTAATCTAAGGGAGAAAAATGTTTCATGTGTTCAGTGATCTATGGACAAAATTGCTCATGATAACTTTGCTACAGGTTGAGGGAGCATAATTAATAGTTGAGCATTATTTTCCACATGTATTTATATCATTAAATACTCATAATAATTATGTGGATTAGGAAAAACAGGGAATATTATTCCCATTGTTCAAATGATACTCAGATTGGATAAGCGATTTACTCAGAGATACCCAGCTAGTAAGCAGCATAGCTGAGAGCAGAAGTCAAGCCTTTTGTTTACTGACCAGTGTTTTCAGTTTATACAACGCCACTGTGCTTAAAATAGAAGGTTACTGTTTTAAAAGAGAAGGAGTGGTCAAAGTTTTGAATATGAAATCCTGATGGTTACCGAAGTCTAACAGTAATCATAAGGATGTTTCACATTCAAACAGAATACGAGAGTACACAGGTAAGCCCAAACCATTCGATTCCCCTCTCTTTCTGTATTAGTTTTCTATGGATGCTGCAACAAATTACCACATACTTAGCCACTTAAGACAACAGAAATTTATCCTTTCACCGTTCTGGAGGCAAAAAGTTCAAAATCTATATCACTGGGCCAAAATCAAGATGTCAACCAAGCTGCGCTCCCTCCAGGAGCTCTGGGGAGAATCCACTCCATGCCTCTTCCAGTTTCTGGTGGCTGCTGCCATTCTCTGCCTCTGTGGTCACACTGCCTTCTTTCTCCTCCCCTTTGTGATTGTATTTAGGACCCATCCAGAAAACCCCCCACCTCAAGATTCTTATTCACATCTTCAAAGCCTTTTTTTGTCATACTCACGGGTTTCAGGGATTACGACACAGGTATCTTTTGTGGGGGGGAGTGGTGGGATAGTATTCGGCCTACCAAGATCTCCTAGTGCAGAAGAGCCTAGGCCAGGCATGCAGTTGCATGATGGTTTTCTTGTTCCTCTTGTTCCCAGTTATCTGCATTGAGAAGACTTTCCTATTTCCATATCCCACTGAGATCCTGGTCCCCATATGTAAAATTCAGGTAATTTGTTATCATCCTTGCAAAATAACGATGCTGAGAATTCTGGCATGAATTTCAAATGAAGAAAGGCCTCTGAATAAAATAGGTAAGCTCAAGAAAACTATCCACCACCACTGCCACTGTGTTGTTCAGGCTGCCAGTTATGAGATGAGAACAGCAGTAAGTACATGGAAAAAGAATGTTGTGTTTTCTGGCTGCAGTGGTAGATGTCATATGCCAATTAATTTTCCTGTGGTTCTTTATTCTACCTGCCTCCTCTAGAATACCCTTGAAATCTAAAGAGCCACAGCTATTGTTAAGTTACAAAATTCTTAGGACTCCAGCAGGAAGCTATAATGTGTTTATTTATAATTTAAAAACACTGAAATGCAAACATACTTCATGCAGAGGGCATCACTTGGGTCAGGAATTTAGACTGTAGCCCCTGCCAGATGGGTTTTATTTTTTTTATTATTTAATAGGCTATTTCATCTGGGCCAGTAACAATTTTTTTTCATCTATTTCTGAAGTCAACCCTTAAACCCATCGCAGAGATTTAAGAAATAGTGATGCAGTAAAATCACTAAAGATACAATATATGCCCCCAAAATATTCTGAATGGTATTCAAGGTACTGAATAAAGAGAACTATAGCACATACATTTTCAGATTTATAGATAACACCCCATAACTCTGGCCACAGACCCAAGCAAACATTGAGCTAAACTGATCCCTTGGAAATGGGAATTTTCTGGACGTCAAAGAGCAATTAAAAAGAAAAGGTAAAAATTTTCTAACACAAATATAACATTAATACATGTCAAAGATTTTATTTAAGTCATTAACTCACAAGTCAATCTGGAAGTTAGCCATTGCCATCAGTTCAAAGGAGAATTCAAAGAATACACATAAACAGGCAATCAGGAAAGTGAAATGAATTAACTAAGAGACGCAGAACTGGGAAATACCCTGAGGGCAACAATCAATTGCATTCCAAAGTATAAAATGCATTTTCATTTCTATGGACAATAATCATTTGTATTACTATCAATTTCCTACATCTCACAGTGTTGTAAAATAGTTCAAAGACAGAGAAAGATGCAGGCCCCTACAAAAACTCATTCAGCAAGGTGCTCTAATCAGGACAGCCGGTCATCTTTTCTGCCTATTTCAACATGTTTCACCATTTTTCCTGACAAGAGGGGAAATTCCTGACAATTTTTCCAACATTACAGGGCTCCTGACATTTTATCACCAAACCTAATGATGTGAGTCAGAGCACACTCTAAACAACAGAACATCCGCTGACAAGCCACAATCTCCAAATTATAAACTGGAGGAAGGGCTTGGCCTGACCCCACTCAGGAGATGGCAGTTATTTAGACATGTCTGCAAATCACAAAACATTGGGGCATGAAAACACTGCCCCAAATAACAAAATGACGGGATTCCCTGAAAACCTTACATTGTAAACGTGTGGGAACCGAGGAGAGAAATAACCAAGAAGAAATACAGCATGGAGTTCCTCCTGATCAGTGTGGATGAAAAACTGTGGCTTACTATCTGCAAGAAGAAAGTCGCCAGCCACTGCCTTCGCCGACCTTCAACACACCTTGAAAGGAGTGCAGGGTGGAGATCGGGAACGAGGCACTCTGTGCTCTGGGAAAAAACTGGCAGAACGGGCCTTCAGATAGTTAGACATTTTCAGGAGAAGATTTTATGGGCCCAGTTTCTTCCATCTCCTCTTATCTGGAAAAGCACTAAAATCATTAATGGAGATATCCTCTCCTCGGGACCAGCAGCAACCTTCTGCCAAAATGTGTGCTTGACTGGACGTAGCCCCTTCACCAAAATCGCATACATACTGCCCTCTCCTCTTACCTCTTTGGAGCAGTTTCTCAGAGCTCTCTGAGAGGCTGTCTCCCAGGCTATGGTCCTCATTTTGCCCCAAACAAAACTTAAGTCACAACTCTCACGTTGTGCTTTTTTTTTTTTTTTTTTTTTTCAGTAGACATCAGCAAACACTTAAGGGAAGATTATCCCTCAATATAAATCATGATCTCTCACACACACACACACACACACACACACACACACACACACACACAGTCGTTGACTTACTCACTCACTCACAACTCAGGTATAGGCACAAACTCTCAAACTGTGTTATCTTACACCTAAACAGAAAATGTCAGGATACACCCAGATAAATATTAGATGCCCACAGGACCCCCTACAAAAGACTTTCTCCTTGACCAATCTTTAGTCAGGCTCCTCTGAACTCTCTTCCCAATGAAGACTTGACCTCTAGGCTTGTGTGTTCATCTCTGCATCACCCAGTTTTATCAAGAATCCTGTCAAGTCAGTTTAGCTAGAATCCCCCCTCACTCCTGATGTTTCCTCTTAGTAATTTTCATCCAGCGACCCTCACCCTGCTCCTTGACTATAAATCTCCACTTGTTCATACTGTATTTGAAATTGAGCCCAGTTCTGTACTGAGGTCTCTTTTCCCCTACTGCAATAGTTTCTGAATAAAATCTGTTTTTACCATTTTAACTACTGACCAGCTCTGGTGTTCTCTGACACCCCCTAACACAAAAGTCATTTTACTACAAAAGCCTCAGAGTGCTCAAGGAAAACCTGGGGTATCACCTCCCAATTATGATGACAGTTGCTATAGTTTAACTACATGTAGGCTAGACAAAATTTCAAATAAATCTCACATATAAAAATAATATGCATATATGTATATATATGTCTTGACATTATCTTGACAATACACATCTATTTTACATATTGACATTAACATATATCATTTGTCATGATTTACACCTGTATCAATATATATCATTTTTATATATTAACATTAATATACATCATTCTTTACTACATGACACTTAGTTATTAAATAAGTACTATGGCCTAAATGCTATGGGAGAGATTTAAAATAAATACAGCATATAGTCCCTAAACTCAATAAGCTTATGATTTTGTTGGAGCAGACAGGACAGACACGGACACACACACACCCTACATAATTTTATAAGAAAGCATCAAGATTGAGGAACCAAAGTGGAACGGTGGCATCACAAGACAGTGTGCAAGTAAAAACTATCTGGTAAAACTTACCCACAAAAATCCCTCAACTCTACCATGAAGTAAAATGTGTACCACTTCTCAGTAAACTCATCACAGCCAATTTTTCCTTAAGCCCTTATCAGATACCCATTTCTTAGCAATCAAATGGCTTGCACTTTAGGGACCATTTTTCTAGAAAAACAGTAAAATGTGCATGATGTGATCTCATTATATCATTATTTCAGAGTCAGAGTAAATTTCTGTAATCTCGAACCACCTGAAAAGGCTTTGAGGAGAAAGCCCTGAAAAACAGGTGAGGTTTATAACTACTCTAGCGCTTACCAGCTCCTTCATGACTAGCTAGTTTAATAGGGTGTGATAAACAGTGAGGCCAAGCCTGAAGATAATATGCCTGAAGATAGGCAGTGAAATACATTAGCCTAAGATGAAAGGATAGATAGGTGAGTGAGTAAGTGAACTAATGAAAGAACAAACAAACCAACAAAGCTGCCTGGTCTTCAGTAGGATGAGATGTGTTCACGTCAGTGACCCTTCACAAGAAAATCGGTTCCTTGATGCTCCCTGCCTATCCTCTGCAGTCAATTAAGAGTTGACCACAGTTAATTATAATGATCCAATAGATGAGCACAAATTCGAGGTTACAGAGTCAAAAGCAGTAGAGGTAGAAGAAGAAGAAATAGTGCTGATACCTAAGAGAACATACACAGAAGGAAGGGACCAAAAAAAGCAAACAGAATTCATTTTCTTCATATAAGCCTCCTTCTCTTTGAGTATTTTTATGTGAAATGTTGACAAGAGCATTTGTCAACACTGTATTTGATGAGACTGCAACTCCTCTGGGAGCAAGGCCCTCAAATTTAAGTGCTCAGCAAAGTGTGTGGCACCCTTATTTGAGAGAGCGAGAGAGCAGGAAGGAAAAAGGGAGAACGTGAAACTGTAGTGCTCGGCACAAATATTCCAACTCCTGTTCCAATGGATGAGGGCACTCCTACTACATGGGAAGGTCAAAAACAGGAGACTACTCAGTGCAGATACACATGAGACATAATAAAAACTTTCTTAGCCTACATTATCAAGTACATGAGCACACAGCACTGTGCAGAAACATTTATATTCTGATTTTTCTTTTATAAATGGAACATGAAGTTAGTTACCATGGGAACCTAAGGCTAAGTAAAGCAATATGTATCTGATCTATTTATGACACATTCTCTTTTCTGCATTTGTAGACACGATTGCTTTTAAGAAATTATTTTGAAAACATTCATGTTTCAAACCTGAGTTCAATGTCTGTCTCTGTAAACAAGGCCTTATAGGTACTCAATTCATTTTGTCCTGCAATACACATTCCTGGCACTTCTCGCCCGTGCCACTGTGTAGATGCTGGGGATACCACAGGGAATGAAGCAGCCAAGTCCCTGCTCTCATGGGGCTTACGTTTTCGTAGGAATAGAAGTGCCCAGGTTGATGGACATTTAGGTTGCTTCTATGTCCTGGCTATTCTAAATAAATAGTGTTGCAGTGAACACTAGGGTACATGTATCTTTTCGAATTACGGTTTTCTCCGGACATACGCCCAGCAGTGGGATTCCTGGAGCGTATGGTAGTTTTATTTTTAGTTTCTTAAGGACATGGAAGCAACCTAAATGTCCATCGATGGAGGAATGGATAAAGAAGATGTGGTACATATATACAATGGAATATTACTCAGCCATAAAAAAGAACAAAATAATGCCACTTGCAGCAACAAGGATGGACCTAGAGATTGTCATACTGAGTGAAGTCATACAGAGAAAGACAAATATCAGATGATATCGCTTATACGTGGAATCTAAAAGGTGGTACAAATGAACCTATTTACAAAACAGAAATAGAGCCACAGATATAGAAAACAAACTTATGATTACCAAGAGGGAAAGAGGGGGAGGGATAAATTGGGAGATTGGGATTGACATGTACACACTACTATATATAAAATAGATAACTAATAAGAACCTACTGTATAGCACAGGAACTCGACTCAATACTCTGTAATGACCTACATGGGAATAGAATCTAAAAAAGAGTTATACATATATCCACGCTGAAACCCCAGCCCAGCACCACTGTCCTTCCAACTGAACCACCTCCCCCAAACCAGCAGCCACCTCCCTGCTCCCCCAAAAGTGCCCTCGGTGGATGTTACACCTCACATCAGGACCCCTACCCCTCTCATTTCAGCTAATTTTCACATCTGCTTACCCTAGAAATGACATTTGCTGGAACATAACCTTTATCCACAATATCATTATCGTTACTAATAAAAACACTAACAACAATTGCAGGCCCCTGTAAGCTTTCCAAAATAATTTTCATAACGTTATCCTACTTGAATTGGTCCAAAGCATAGCCCTACGTAGTAGGCAAGTATCCTATCTCCATCCTCATGGCCACTGCCCTATTTCACTCACCATCTTCTGCTGCCTGAATGACTACCAACAACCTAACTGGCATCCTGCTTCTGTTCCTGTGCACATCCACGACACTCTGCAGCCAGCTCTCATTATGTCATCCCTGCTCAAAACCCTGCAACAACTTCAAATTAGCCTAAGGACAAAGTCCATGAAAGGCCTTTCTTCATTCATTTTCTCTCTGCTTCCCCAAGTTTCATTTCTCAACCTTCTGCATGTATGAAACACTGAAACAATGGAATCAAATATGCTATATTCTTCCTTCCCTCCAGGCGCTAAACATGACTTATGCTCAGCCTGGAAGGCTCTCTCTCTGCCCAGACCCTGTAACAGCATAAAGAAATCTCTATAATCACAAAGCACCGTGTAGCAGGTTCTCCTTCAAGCCCACGACTAACCTTTGCAGGACTAAGGGCAACAGTATACACTGAGGTGCCCCTTTATGTTCTATACTCACCCCACACCTTGAACAGCCTTCCTCACGTATAAGTGGGGACCCCAGCCAGCACACGCAAGCTCTGTCAGTGCCCCTCGCACAATAACACAGTCTACAGTCAGGAGGATGGACCTAGGAAAAGTCTTTAAACACCCTGGAAGCGGACCTGGGCCTTTTAAGCATTTGATTCCAAAGTCATGTTAGCCGGAGTATGGTATAAAAGGGCGGGGGGAGAAGGAAACACGACATCTGGGTGGGAACATCTCCTTGGCACATAGATTACCAGGCAGGAGGAGGAACACAGCCAGAGGAAGACAAGAGGGGGGCCCTCTGCCCCAGAGACCAAGGTGGGGGGCCCTCCTGCTTAGCCTGAAGGTGGTCCTGATCTCTCTGATATAACAAGATCCAAAGGAAAGACCAGCAGGAAAGGTATCTACCACTTTGTAAGACAGAATTTTCAGGGAGGGAAGGAAAATCAGTCTACTTCTTGAAGAGTTCTTGGGTAGAGGTAATTTTTTCTTTTTCCTCTTTCACTTTTTATTTTTTATTTTTTTTTGGCCTCACCCAAATAAAACTGTAAAATGGTATATAAAAGTCCAATATTCCAAAGGGGGGAAAAAAACAAATCCTGGAAATTGATTTTTATGTCTAATAACATATGGTTGTGAGCTTATCTGTATATAATATAAAAATCCAAATTTTTTCTAATCCGGCTGAAACCGAAAAGGTGACTTTGCTTCTGCAAAATGTGAGCAACTACTTACCACTTAACAAGCACCAAGAGAAACTGGTTCAGAAGTTTCAGAAATGTATTAAACATAACCCATGACACATCAATTCCACTTCCACTTCTGGGCACATAACCCAAGGAAACCATAATAGGTTGCATCATAGCATTATTTAAAATAGTAAAAACTTGAAAACATTCTAAATGTGCACCAAATAAGGGACTGGTTAATAAATTATTGTGCACTCATGACGGGATTTTATATAGTCCATTCTAAAATGATAATGCCACTGCCATATTTAATGATAAAATTATAACATATTTAAGTATAATATAAAGGTTATATAAGACAATATGTCTGAACTTACGGATGGGGCTATGTACAATAATAATACATGGAAAAATGAGTGTAAGTATGCATACCCAAAGATTGACAGCAGTGAACTGAGTGTAGAACATAGTGATTTTTTTTTAATTGAAGTACAGTTGATTTACAATGTTGTGTTAGTTTCTGGTGTATAGCAAGTGATTCAGTTATATATATATTCTTTTCATATTCTTTTCCATTATGGCTTATTACAGGATATTTCATATAGTTCCCTGTGCTATACAGTAGCACCTTGTTGTTTTGGAACATAGTGATTTTTTTAAAATAAATTTATTTATTTTATTTATTTATTATTTTTGGCTGCATTGGGTCTTTGTTGCTGCGCGAAGGCTTTTCTCTAGTTGCGGCAAGCGGGGGCTACTCTTCGTTGCGGTGCGCGGGCTTCTCATTGCGGTGGCTTCTCTTGTTGTGGAGCACAGGCTCTAGGCACGTGGGCTTCATTAGTTGTGGCACGTGGGCTCAGTAGTTGTGGCTCACAGATCTAGAGCGCAGGCTCAGGAGTTGTGGCGCATGGGCTTAGTTGCTCCGCGGCATGTGGGATCTTCCTGATCCAGGGCTCGAACCTGTGTCCCCTGAATTGGCAGGTGGATTCTTAACCACTGCGCCACCAGGGAAGCCTGGAACAGAGCGATTTATATTTTCCCTTCTGTGATTCTGTATTTTTTAATTTTTCTACAGTTAAAAATGTACTACTTTCCCTAAGTTCAGGTAGTTGCTTTGCCAAGACATAAAAAAAAAATGTTCCTGTTTCTCCTGACTTTAAAATAGGTACCGGATGGGACATGCAAAATTTCAAAGGATACTACTGAAGGATTATTCCATTATCATTCATTAGTTGCTCAGTCTAGATTAGTCTCTCTGATGGGTGTCAATCACTAGCAAGGCTTTAAGGGCAAAGGTCACGAGACATAGGTTATAAGTTCTGTAGAAGGTAGCATGGAAAAGAAGACCCAGAGCTAAGTACTGTACAAACAGGCAGACACAAGGATTCAAAGTGGGTACAAAGTGGATAAGGAAACGTGGGAAGTGTTGGATGGGAGAAAAGAGAACAAGACGGTGAAGGAACTCTGACAACTCAGTTTGCTGATTTCACAGTTTGGCTCAGGAAAGGGAAAACTCCACATATGAATTCAGCTAAGACACTGGCAGAGTTCAGAGAGAAAAGATTTATAAAATACAATTTAAAATCAAAAGCTAATTCTTGTCAGTGCTGCCACTTGAAATTGAGCTTTACTTGTAAAGAGTCTACAGAAATAGCATAGGTGATAAGAGGCTATGAGGATTTTGACATCCAAATCATGTTTTTGCTTGCAAATTGTGTGAGCTAAATAAAAATAAGCTAGTTATTTCTTTTGCACTCAACTCACCCTATAAGAATCTCTCAAATTAACAGAATTTTTTTAAAAATATAGTATAATCCTAATACCTATTGTCATAACTAAATTCCTAGAAAGCAAACTTTAAAAATCTGTTAGAGACTTCCCTGGTGGTCCAGTGGTTAAGACTTCACCTTCCAATGCAGGGGCTACGGGTTCGATCCCTGGTCAGAGAGCTAAGATCCCACATGCCTTGCGGCCAAAACACCAAAACATAAAAGAGAAGGAATACTGTAACAAATTCAATAAAGGCTTTAAAAATGGTCCACATTAATAAAAAAAAAAAAAAATCTGTTAAAAGATTTTCTTTTTAATTGGAAAGAGTAGATGCCCATTGTTCTGTCCGGCTAGCATCCTTTTCCCATTTCTTCAAGAAGCAGCGTGATTCCTGCCCTCATTACCCTTTGAGGACCTCTTCTAAGACTCTAGGCAGCTCTTATTGGGCAGCCAATCCCAGGACTCCGAGCCCTGGCCAGGCCCTGCTATGGACATGTTACCTGGCCGGTTTTAATAAACTATTCATGGGTGTTGGCCAGGATGGAGAACACCTACTACAGCTTCTTTTTCCCACTCTGCACAAAATGCAAAAAGCCAGACTCTGCAAAATTAATAATAGCAAGTGATCTGGGGAAGAATGTCAAAACTTGAATAACAACTAGTACAATGGTAGTGAGTTTGCTTATCCCAGAGTAATAGAGAAGAGGACCTCCTGGTTGTGTGTATGAATCAATCACAGAACTCCCAGTCTCACCCTCAAGCTAGGCGTGTGTGGAATATAATTAAAGCGGCACAGCAAAGTCAAGAGAACTCAACTACAGTATAAACCACCACTCTAACTCAAGCCAGGGGCAGACAGCTCCCCCTGCACCCCCCGCCCCCGCCAAAAAAAATAGCAAAAGCTTTGAAAACCAAATTAACACTGGAACCACCACACACAGAAGTTGATCTGTGATCTGAACCTAACCAGGTCAGCTGTCTGCTAAAACAAACAAACAAATAAAAATTTCTATAAAAGATTTTTAAAAGGGCCCAGAGTCTCACAACATAATATTTAAAATATTCAGAATACAATCCAAAATTACTCGATATATAAAGAACCAAGAAAATCTGACTCATGATCAGGAGAAAGACAATCAACATATCACAACCCCAAATGCAGATACTAGAATTATCAAAGCAAGAATTTAAAGAAGCTATAACTGTCTTCCATGAGATATTTATTTTCAAAATTTATATATCATTAATATTACCAAGTTTTTATTATGCAAGTAATAATAATTTACTGTAGAAAAATTAGAAAATATAGATTAAGATGGCTTTCCTCAATTTTCCTGTCTACCTGTAATAAAATTGTAGTATCTTCTCTCCTTATTTGGTAGGGCTGTGAGCATCAGCAAACTAACTGAAATCACTGCAAACTATGAGATGATTATTCATACACAGATATAGCAATACTTAGGTTTACATGCCAGGAAGCTATAACTGAATTATATTTCTGGCCACCCACTATACTAGGCACTAGAAAATAAGACCTGGAACCACTTTAGCTCATTGCAGTTGACAAAGATGTTTCACACATATTTTCTGATTTGATCCTCATGGCAACAATGGGAGGGAGGTAGTACCACATTTCCTCAATTCTAAGATGCAAATTTGAAGACTTCTGAAATGCACATCAAAAGACACTTGTCACTAACTATGCCCAATGATGTAACTCACAGCCCGTGCCTGTGCAAACTGAACAATAGGTCAACTATCCATTCATGTGATTATCACTTCAGTTGAGTTGTTTGTATCCCAGGAGTTGGATTTTATCTTTATTTGCTGCTCACAAGGTCTGAAGAAAAAATTACACAATGACGTGGCACAGAAACTGTAAGTACCTAAGACCACCTCGCCCCCAAAAGGGAATGCAATCAGGCAGAAGTGGCCCATAAGAACAGACCACAGAAGTTTAAAAGCTAGGACAGAACCTCTTCATGCATCCTGAAGGACGGTCACTGAGATATTAACTGCCAAACACTTCTGAAGAACTCTAGAGACAGTGTTTAATTACAAATGACAAAACCATAAATGTAACTTAGTAGAAAAAAAGAAGCTTTTAAGGATATTTATAAAACAGGGCTCAAATCATTTACATTAAGAAATACAAAAATTTTTTTAAACAGAAACTATAGGAAACAGGAGACCATAGTTAAGTCCAGCCTTAACTACGTAACACCCTAAGAACTAACTAAGTATATAAATTTGGCAGATTCCTAAACCCAGTTTAGCCAGGGCATGAGCCAACAAAACAGAAGAGTTTTGATGGTGATTAAAGCCAGAATGTGGGGACTTCCCTGGTAGTCCAGTGGTAGAGAATCCGTCTTGCAATGCAGGGGATGCAGGTTCGATCCCTGGTCAGGGAACTAAGATCCCACATGCCGCAGGGCAACTAAGCCCACGTGCCACAAATTGCATGCCACAACTAGCGAGAAGCCCAGGTACCACAATGAAGATCCCACATGCCTCAACAAAGATCCTGCGTGCTGCAACTAAGACCCGACACAGCCAAAAATAAAATACATAAATAATAAACAAATCTTTAAAAGAAAAAAAAAGAGGCAGAATGTGGAGAGAATGCAAGAGAGAGGATAGAATAATAAAAGAGGAAAATTAGGCAGAAATCAATGTCATGGAAGGCAAGACAGAGGTTGCATCAGGTCAAGCCAATACAAACCACGATCTTGAGCACAGATTTAGAAAAGAAAAACATCACCCCATCTCAGGGACTCTGACAGCAGTAATTCACAAGAATCTAGATATTTCAGGTGAAGGCAGAGGCTCACTCTTTGGCAGAGATATTAGAGAAGAATGATATATAATTAAGTAGATATATTTATACTATTGTTGATTGGGGGAAAAATATTGTACCTTTAACACAGTGGAGATTTCTCCAAGCCTCCAAAAAAGTTAATAAAACTCTGGTGCCTTTTAAAATAAATGGTGATTTAGAATTACAGAAATAGGGTATTTTGAGAATTTTCTGAGACTCAAGATTTCTGAGATCCAGCAGCACGTGTAAGGCAGAGCTAAGAGTCAAAAATAGCACAAGTAAAACTGTCTTCACGCTATTGCAGCTCCTAACGTGAGCAATTTACTTATTAATATGTATTATGGGTACTTCCCTCTTTTATTACTGGCTTTTAGTACTGAGCACTTCCTTTCTCAGCTAGAGCCCCACCCCTGCTCAGCGGTCTTTCTGTACTTCTCCCCTAATCAGCTCACTTTCCTTTTCTCCTCATAACGATTCTAAATTTAACACTCATATTTTCAAGCCATATGCTAAAGCTCAGTCCCTTCACTCTCAACATATAACCTTGCATCCAACCTCAAAAGGAAAAGAAAAGCCCTCCTGGCACGAATTTCCCCAGCTGTCTGTCTCCGTCTGTGTCTGTACATGCACAGACTTCCTTAACCTGCTTGCCTCGGGTCTCATGGAACAATGCATCCTTCCCACTTCACAAAACGAGTATCTCTGACTGTTCTTGAAGCCTCAACCTCTCCTCAAATATGTTCCATTCATTATTCTCCCTCTCTCTGACTCTCCCCTCAACACGTAAATTATTCATGTCTCTCCCATTATTCAAAACAAACAAATCTCCACTGACCCTGTGTGTTGATGATTCATCACTCACTCCTCAAATCCATTCTCCACCCTCATTTGCCCCAAGTTCGGCCAGGAGAGGCTGACCGCCCTAGACTGTATCACTCAAACGCCTTTGTCCTCTCGATTCTGGTTATCTTTGCCCATTGGGAGGCACGAGCAAGAGATCAGAGGGAAGTATTTCCCTCCCTTCCCCCTTCCACAGCCACGGAGCTTCCCTAATGCCATTGCCTCCCTCCCGTTGCCCTGGCAGGCCTATGAGTGCTACC
This sequence comes from Balaenoptera acutorostrata, assembly GCF_949987535.1. Taxonomy (NCBI): domain Eukaryota; kingdom Metazoa; phylum Chordata; class Mammalia; order Artiodactyla; family Balaenopteridae; genus Balaenoptera; species Balaenoptera acutorostrata. The sequence goes on along the minus strand of NC_080070.1, from coordinate 78,806,449 downwards.
AGCTTCCTGATCTGTTCCTGCTAGCCCCTGATGCCTCCGTGGTTGGTTCTCTTAAAATCAGTCCACACCTCCATACAAAGTTTCTTTATTAAACGCTATTCAGTTGAACTTCTTGTGTGAGCTGTTTTCCTGCTGGGACTCTGAGTGATATACCTCATGTCCTCCTCCAGCTCCTTTCCATTTCTTCCCAGCCATGCTTCCTGAAAGGGTGGTCTAAACTCACCATCTCCCATTACTGTCTCTCATTTACCCCTCAGCTTAGTATGATCTGGCTTCTACCTCCCATGAATCCACTAACCTCATCTTTCAAGTAGGGTATTCAAGACCGTTTATGACCTGGCTCTATTCCAGCTATATCTCCCACCATCTCCCATGAGACCATGTGCTCCAGCAAATGGCCCTAGAGTTGTCTTTGGCCTCTTACAGGATTCTCTGCCCCTGGAATGTCCTTCTCTGCTTCAGGCACCTAGTGAACCCCTGAGTCCCTGTGCAGACCTCAACTCAGGAAGCTCCTCCTCTGGGAACCCTTCCCTCACTTATCCACCCTTCACCAGCCAAAATTAAGTGTTGCTCATTGCACCCCCAGATCCTGTATACAACTCTTTCATTCATCCCATTTTATCATTGTGATTGACCTTGTAATCCCACCAAAAGATTCTCTCTCTCAGAGCAGAATGACCCCAAAGTCCCCAGAAGACAGAGCTTGAGGAACATGCTTACGTGATAACAGTTTATTGAGAAGTGCAATCCCAGGGAAAGAGGAGTGAGGCAGGAAAGGAAACGAAGGCAAACATAAGAGAGTGGATCACTGAGCTGGCCACAGCTTCCTTACAAACTGATTGCTCAGACTGGCAGAATGTCTTCAGAGAGGCAATATGAAGCTATTGGATCTCCAGTCAGTCAGTCCAGAAGCAGGAAGACAGAAGAATTTATCTACTCACTCCTTCTCTCATTGGTCAAAGTTCTGCTACACGGGATGTTAACTCCCCACCACTTGCAGGCTGCCCGTACGTGAGTGCCGAGCGGGTCCCACTGTGTCACCAGATACATACATATTAACTAACTTATTAGAAAAGGAAGAATTTATACCTTTGCCCAATTGATAAATCTCAACTGAGTAGTCTAAATCTCTCAATGGGTAAGTCCATTAAGGCATAAATATCATAAATGGTATTACCTGAAGCTAACGCTGAGGTTCATGAGCAGAATTAACTCTCTAAGAACTAGATGGCCGGAATCCAAAGTGTTGCAAATAAGTTTGACTTTCTAATAATTTCTTCCCTTTCAGAATGAAGTCTAACACCCAAAGCAAAGATGTTTTATTTATCAGTCAATGTTTCTCAATTATCTGGGAGGGACAATCCACATCGTGCAGGACTGTTTCATTCATCTGATCCAGATTAATCTGACAGTTTAAAAATGAGAAATGTTGCCATTCGACAGAAACCATTATTTCTAACAGTAATATAATGTTATAGAACTTGTAATAGAAAATGGATCCAAATTCTATGCTACATTAATAAAGAGCAACTAATCAAATGTGCATTCTTAAAACCATAGTAAACATTCTCTGAAGCAGTGCAACTCTCCAACATTACAATAACGTTCATCTTTATATTTCCCCACTCACTCTACTTTTATACCACTCAGTACTATCTAAGTAAGCCCCAAATTATGGAACCTAAATAAGAGAGCAAAACAACCGCCCCCAGTCCCTTTTTTGATGAGAAGGCATCTAAATCATCTGTGATCATAGTTACCCAGAAGCAAATAAGGCAGGGTTAACAATTAGCCATTTCAACAATAAAGCAGAAAAATTAGCCTGTGTCCACACTCAGCTCTGGCAGAGTCCTTGATAATCATGAGTGAAAATCTGGGTCCAGGCCACATTCACACCTTTCGCTTAAGCCAGCCCCCTACAGGACCCTATGACTGGAAGGCATCTTGAGATGTCACTTAATCCATCTCCTCCCCTGCAGGCAAGATGATAACAGAGTTTCCTTCCAAATTTCCAGAACCACCTTCAGAACTGGAAGAGTTGAGTCTTTTCCTCCTAATTCCAGACAGCAGTACCAGCTGCAGGGCAGTCTCTGTGCCTGAAAGAGCTGGACAGGGATTCCCCAGAGGCTCGAGGCTGGGCTCCAGAGAGCCACTACCGGAGAACCCAGATCTCATCAAAATGAACTCAAAGGGGTATTCAAAATTCTTCTCTAGCTATCACATCATTAAATTACAGACTTCAATAAAGGCTATACAATCTTTCAATGATGGCCTATTTTTATATATATTGTTAAGTATGTGACTCAGAGATGATACTGTGGAAACTATCACCCTCTCAAAAATTATATTTAAAAGTGAAGTCCTCCCTTGACGTTCTGATTAAAATGCTTCTACCCATAGGTTTGTTTGGATTGCTTGTGCACTAAATTTTAAGGTCTTTGTTAAAAGAAATCAGATATTTACAACTATGTTGTTGGCTACAGTAATTTATCTTTCTACCGAGAGGCAGAATTAGGTAGTTGATAAAAGTTCAGGACTCTGAAACTAGACACAATTTGATTAATGAGGAGGTTGCTTAACTTCTTGTCATCTGTGAAGTAGGGGTGATAGTAGTTATCTTCTTCACTGAATTGTTGTGAAAATTAAATGAGTTGATACGTTAAAGTATTTAGGATAGTGCCTGGGTCACAGTAACCACTATGGAAGTACTGCCATAGTAACCACTATTGGAAGTATTACTACAGAAACGGTTTAAGCATGGTTTTCAAAAAGCATGCCTGCATCAAAATCATGATAACATATTCTTGCTACATGTTTATAAGTGCATATCTCCCTTGCTCTAGAGAATCTAGGCAACCCAAGGGAAGGGATGATGCCATCTTTCTTTCAATAAATCTCAGAGTCTATCACTGAGCCTAAAACTGCACACAACTGAGCCACAGGACATGCTGTATTGCATGAAACGAACCAAAATATTTCCCACTTATCCGAAAAAAAAATCCTCTCCGCAGTTTAAGGAAAATGAAGAGAAAACCTAGGTGAGTAAATTTACTTTTCTCTCATGCATACCAGCAATTTAAGTAGAAACTGACCCAATTTAACACAGAGTGCTATAAAACCATAAATAACTATAAATTAAAATCGCAAAGACGCTTCATAAATAGTGAAATGTTCTCCTGCAATTAAAACAAGCTGAGGCACGGAACTCTGCTCGGTATTCTGTAATAACCTAATTGGGAAAAGAATCTGAAAAAGAACAGATATACGTATATGTATATCTGAATCACTTTGCTGTACACCTGAAAATAACACAACACTGTTAATCAACTATATTTCAATATAAAATAAAAATTAAAAAATTTTTAAAAAGCAAGCTGAACACATGAAGGCTAACCAATCACCTATCTGTGAGAGTTTCACAATCAGTGAACCAACAGATTGTAGATATTTTTTAAATGTGCAATTTTAATCAATTTTGGCTTTGTTTCCCTTTTAAAGAATTTGTAAATGGATTTTATAAATTTATTTATTTATTTATTTTTGGGTGCGTTGGTTCTTCGTTGTTGCACGCGGGCTTTCTCTAGTTGTGGCAAACGGGGGCTACTCTTCGTTGAGGTGCGCAGGCTTCTCATTGCGGTGGCTTCTCTTGTTGCGGACCTCGGGCTCCAGGCCTGCGGGCTTCAGCAGTTGTGGCACACAGGCTTAGTAGTTGTGGCTCAAGGGCTCTAGAGCACAGGCTCAGTAGTTGTGGTGCACAGGCTTAGCTGCTCTGCAGCATGTGGCATATTCCCGGAGCAGGGCTTGAACCCGTGTCCCCTCCATTGGCAGGCAGATTCTTAACCACTGCACCACCAGGGAAGCCCTGTTTCCCTTTTACATTATGCAGGCTATATGTTCGGGGTCCAAATATCTTTTTGTTTAGCCATAATGAAGAGAGTAAAATAGCACATACAAACAT